>NC_091325.1:16099836-16189808 GCF_038502225.1 Cherax quadricarinatus
CTTGGCAAGAGGCGTGGAGTTAAAAGATAAAGAATCACACCCAAAGTGGGAGTTGTCACAGCTGCTCTTTGCTGATGACACTGTGCTCTTGGGAGATTCTGAAGAGAAGTTGCAGAGATTGGTGGATGAATTTGGTAGGGTGTGCAAAAGAAGAAAATTAAAGGTGAATACAGGAAATAGTAAGGTTATGAGGATAACAAAAAGATTAGCTGATGAAAGATTGGATATCAGATTGGAGGGAGAGAGTATGGAGGAGGTGAACGTATTCAGATATTTGGGAGTGGACGTGTCAGCGGATGGGTCTATGAAAGATGAGGTGAATCATAGAATTGATGAGGGAAAAAGAGTGAGTGGTGCACTTAGGAGTCTGTGGAGACAAAGAACTTTGTCCTTGGAGGCAGAGGGGAATGTATGAGAGTATAGTTTTACCAACGCTCTTATATGGGTGTGAAGCGTGGGTGATGAATGTTGCAGCAAGGAGAAGGCTGGAGGCAGTGGAGATGTCATGTCTGAGGGCAATGTGTGGTGTGAATATAATGCAGAGAATTCGTAGTTTGGAAGTTAGGAGGAGGTGCGGGATTACCAAAACTGTTTTCCAGAGAGCTGAGGAAGAGTTGTTGAGGTGGTTCGGACATGTAGAGAGCATGGAGCGAAACAGAATGACTTCAAGAGTGTATCAGTCTGTAGTGGAAGGAAGGCGGGGTAGGGGTCGGCCTAGGAAAGGTTGGAGGGAGGGGGTAAAGGAGGTTTTGTGTGCGAAGGGCTTGGACTTCCAGCAGGCATGCGTGAGCGTGTTTGATAGGAGTGAATGGAGACAAATGGTTTTTAATACTTGACGTGCTGTTGGAGTGTGAGCAAAGTAACATTTATGAAGGGATTCAGGGAAACCGGCAGGCCGGACTTGAGTCCTGGAGATGGGAAGTACAGTGCCTGCACTCTGAAGGAGGGGTGTTAATGTTGCAGTTTAAAAACTGTAGTGTAAAGCACCCTTCTGGCAAGACAGTGATGGAGTGAATGATGGTGAAAGTTTTTCTTTTTCGGGCCACCCTGCCTTGGTGGGAATCGGCCAGTGTGATAATAAAATAAAAAAATATATAATATTATATGTATATAATTAATATATATATTATATATATATGATATACTTGTGATAATGTGTGCATTACTTGCACACATTATCACAAGTTTTGAAGCAGATTTCCATCCTCAGATCGTTTGAAGTCCGGCTCTAGCAATACTATATTAGTTGATTTAAAGGTGTATGTTTTAATATTGAACAGTATTCAAATAATTTACAAGGTGAGATTGAAACTGAGTCTCTCTCTCTCTCTCTCTCTCTCTCTCTCGCTCTCTCTCGCTCTCTCTCGCTCTCTCTCTCAATCATTAAATTAGACTAACGGTATTGACAGGCTGTGAGGCCACTGATGGACTGCCCTGCTCATATCATAAGACCTGATAATGATGGCCGATTTATGCTAAGCTTAGTGTTGAGGAAAGGACAGAGAGGGAAGTAGAGATATAAGTAGGGATAGAAGGGAGAACGTGAAGGAAGGCTGAGAAAAAGATAGAATGAAGTATAGATAATAGAGAAAGAGTCTGTGTAAACAGGGAATCAAGGCTGTAATGCAAACAGGCAGACAAAACCAATCATACAAGCAGATAGGGAGGCAAGAAGGCAAACAAATAAGCAATGAAGCAGGTAGGAATCTAAGCAGCCAGACAAAGAGGCAAGCTGATGCAGACGAAGGCAAAGAGGTAGACTGGCCAGCAACCCGAGAGGCTGAAAGGCGTTAGTTGCACTTGTGTCCTTTTACTTTGCATTAAATATAGTTAGTAGTAAAATACTTGATTTTACTGCATTGAATATAGCTAGTAGTAAAATATTTGATTTTACTGCATTGAATATAACTAGTAGTAAAATACTTGATAATTGCACTGAATATAGCTAGTAGTAAAATGCTCTTGACATCCTCTTCACATTACAAGGTGGGTGTAAACGCTGATTTTAGTGAAGTGATCTTTACTGTAAGATTGAGAGCTATTCGCCTTTATTATTAGATCAAGCTTGATTACCTCCCATTTCCCAGGCGCTATATGACCCAGTCATCTTAATAATGTCGACCCTTCAGCTCTTTCTGTATAGTTCTTCATTGTTTTCAGCTCCTGGGAAATGGGAGGTAATCAGGTTCATCTGGATCACAGCGCCTGGGGGAATGGGAGGTAATCAGGTTCATCAAGGTTATGCAGCACTTAAGTAATGGGCAGGGGCGGATCTACTATGAAACTAATGAGGCTTAAGCTTCAGGGTCCCGAATACCGGAGGGGCCCCAGAAGTGCCTTTGGTCCACATTGCTTAAATTTTTTGGTCTACTGTATGAGAAGGGGTTACGAAAGGGCTTCCCATAACAGTTAAAGCTTCAGGGCCCCCAAAAAATGTATGTCCGCCACTGGTATTTGGGAGGCACTCAGGGTCATCAGTCATACTACGCCTGGGGAATAGGAAATATTTAGATTTGATTCACAGAAAGGGAGGGTAGTTCCTATGTCTTGCATCCAGGGAACCATCTCCATCATCAGTTAACCTGCATAGAAAACAGAAACAAAACCAAGTGCTTCCTCCACAAGCGTGATCGATTATTCTTATTAATGGGTATAGTTTAAACAGACTTTCTTCCTTCTCCAACGCACTTAAGCCAAGCGTTGTCAAGCGAGTTACACTGACCATGACCACGTTAGAGCAAATTAATCCTACACTCTTCTCAGTCGCGTATCTCTGCAAATTATTTTTGACCATTTTTTAAACATTTCAATAATATACTTACTAGGTAAGTAAGGCAATGTCACGAGTGAGGATTTTGTAAAGATATTTGATTATTTCTTGGAGTTCCAGGATGAATCTCCTTAAGTATTTAGCCTGTAATTAAGATCGCCCCTTACTGGCAACAAGGTATTGGAGCAATGTTTATCCTAGTTATCCTTTTAGTATATAGAGGTAATGTTTTAATTTAAACTGGGAAACAAAGTCCAACAAATAAAAATTTACGATCTTCAATGATAAAGTATCTAAAAGTTTCTATAATTCTTAAATTATATACAAAAGTACTTCAAGTACTTTTGTATTGTAGGTACAATTGTCTTACTTTAATGTAACTCTTAAAGTTAAAGTAATGAATTTACCTAGATTTTATATATACATAATAACTTCAATAGAAATATCACATTATACATATAATGACGGATCATAAGACATTGAAATAATGATCCCAATTCTCAAATTCAAACCAAAAGATTGCTTAAGATTATCTCTTCTAAGTCAGAAACAATGAAGTGGAATAATGACCATAGAAAGTCAAATAGTGGCTCGATACTGATACTGCAAACTACGTCTAAACGTGGTTATGCACAATGACAAGATCTATCTCCTATAGTAAATAGTCATACAACAAATGTCTGAAAGCCATATACCTCAAAAGACAGCACAGATGATAGAGCCTATGAATAACTTAGTCTTCCAACAATACACTGAGTAAACTAGGAGTCAACTCAAACTCTGTTTCTCGAAAAGAACTTGAAACTTTACCAAGCAATCAGAGGACAGATATATGTTCTGTACTCTGGGCTGGACCAGGGAGTAGACTACTTGAATCTGAGTCTGTTAACCTGACATCAGGTCGGATCACGTGACTCTGTCCGCAGTAAGCTAGACATTAAACTAGTTAACCGTAGCTGACCTGGTGGTTTCCCACAATCAGTTGTTTGTTCTCATCATATCATAAAAGGAACAGATCATACCTATTTACATTAATAATAATAATAATAATAATAATAATAATAATAATAATAATAATAATAATAATAACAGAAATAATAATTATAGTAAAATGGTAATTGCAGTGACAGATAATAATATAAAGGAGAGCATTTTCATTTTAGCTATTAATGAGGATTTTCACGATATAATATTAAGTGAGAATTACATCCTCTGACAGTATCTAAATATTACATTGTGTCCTATTCCCAGGGTGCTACAGGCAACTGTTAGTATGTATGAAATAAATCTACCAGAGAAAGAGAGAAATAGTCACAGAAAGAAGGGTAAAACAAGAGGATGGAAATATAGGAGGTTAGAGGTTTGTATTGCACCTAATTACAGGAGCTTTAAAAATATCCTGAGCTGCGACGAAAGGTTCACTCAGTTCGCTAAGTGAGGTGAGACAGATAACCCGTAGAGGGTTGCAGCTTTAATGGTTCATAAGAAACTGCTCATTAAAAACATTCAGATAGTTATTGGAGAATGATAGTGATAGGCAATGGAGTAAAATCTCTGTAATGCTGTCACATCAAGGGGCTTACGCTCTGGACAAAGCACCTGTCTCTATATTTCTCCATTTCCATTTCTCTAATAGCTCTCTCTGTCTCATTCTCTGCCTGTCTTTCTATCGCTGTTTATATTTCTTAGTATTTCTATCTGTCTCTGTCACCAAACCTGTCGCTGAATATCTCTGTCTACTTCTGTCTCTCAGTATGCGCATGAGAGAAATTACATCGCCTGACACAGGCAGTATAAGCGTAAGAGTCGCAGTAATGGGAGGAAACACTAGACAACAGTTTCCAGAGAGAAGCACCTCGCATAAAACTCACGATAACATTATTTAAGGCGACACGCACTCACACCTCCTGGAAATGGGAACTCAGGTAAGAATATACTCCAGATATAACTTACTGGCATAAAATATTGTTCTTATGCTCCTTGTTTCCGCTGCTGCTAAATGTAAACAGTTGAGCACCACATTAAAAGCATCGAATGCTCTTTGTTTCATTTTAGGTCACCACATCAAAAGTTTCGAATGCTCTTTGTTGTTATTCTACGTCATCATATTAAAAGCTTCGAATTTTTATTTTATTCTACATCATCACAATAAAAGTTTCGAATGCTCTTTGTTATATTCCACTTTTTCAGTCTTCAAGAGGAATGTGTGCTGATGAAGAACTCTTGATCCATAGAATCGGAGCTAAATCCCCCCCCCCCGCTCACTCCTTGAATCACATTTCATTACCTCTAATTTCCTATTGATCCATGTGGGCTTACATGTTTGTCATCATCTTCCAACAATTACGTTCCACGCTTCGAAAATACATGACAAGACACAACAAACTGCATTGTGTTTTATGAGATTGTGTGTATTCACCTATTTGTACTCACCTATTTGTGGTTGCAGGGGTCGAGTCATAGCTCCTGGCCCCGCCTCTTCGCTGATTGCTACTAGGTCCACTCTCTCCCTGCCCCATGAGCTTTATCATACCTCGCCTTAAAACTATGTATGGTTCCCGCCTCCACTACGTCACTTTCTAGGCTATTCCACGGCTTGACTACTCTATGACTGAAGAAATACTTCCTAACATCCCTTTGATTCATCTGAGTCTTCAACTTCCAAATGTGACCTCTTGTGTCTGTGTCCCATCTCTGGAACATCCCGTCTTTGTCCACCTCGTCTATTCCGCGCAGTATTTTGTATGTCGTTATCATGTCTCCTCTGACCCTCCTGGCCTCCAGTGTCGTCAGGCCGATTTCCCTCAACCTTTCGTCGTAGGACAGTCCCCGTAGCTCTGGGACTAGTCTTGTTGCAAACCTTTGCACTTTCTATAATTTCTTGACGTGCTTGACTAGGTGTGGATTCCAAACTGGTGCTGCATACTCCAGTATGGGCCTGACGTAAATGGTATACAGAGTCTTGAACGAATCCTTGCTGAGGTATCGGAACGCTATCCGTAGGTTTGCCAGGCGCCCGTATACTGCAGCAGTTATCTGATTGATGTGCGCCTCAGGAGATATGCTCGGTGTTATACTCACCCGCAGATCTTTTTCCTTGAGTGAGGTTTGCAGACTTTGGCCATCTAAACTATATTGTGTCTGCGGTCTTCTTTGCCCTTCCCCAATCTTCATGACTTTGCATTTGGCAGGGTTAAACTCAAGGAGCCAGTTGCTGGACCAGGCTTGTAGCCTGTCCAGGTCTCTTTGTAGTCCTGCCTGATCCTCATCCGATTTGATTCTTCTCATTAACTTCACATCATCCGCAAACAAGGACACTTCTGAGTCTATCCCTTCCGTTATGTCATTCACATATACCAAGAACAGCACAGGTAATAGGACTGACCCCTGTGGAACCCCACTTGTCACAGGCGCCCACTCTGACACCTCGTCACGTACCATGACTCGTTGTTGCCTCCCTGACAGGTATTCTCTGATCCATCGCAGTGCCTTTCCTGTTATGTGTGCCTGATCCTCTAGCTTTTGCAGTAACCTCTTGTGAGGAACTGTGTCGAAGGCCTTCTTGCAGTCCAAAAAAATGCTGTCGATCCACCCCTCTCTCTCTCTCTTGTCTTACTTCTGTCACCTTGTCATAAAACTCTAGTAGGTTTGTGACACAGGATTTTCCCTCCCTGAAACCGTGCTGGTTGTCAATTATACACTTGTTTCTTTCCAGGTGGTCCACCACTCTCCTCCTGATGATCTTCTCCATGACCTTGCACACTATACACGTTAGTGATACAGGTCTGTAGTTTAGTGCCTCATGTCTCTCTCCCTTTTTAAAAATTGGGAATACATTTGCCATCTTCCATACCTCGGGGAGTTGCCCAGTTTCAAATGATGTATCGAAGATCTTTGTTAATGGTACACACAGTATCTCTGCTCCCTCTTTAAGGACCCACGGAGAGATGTTGTCTGGTCCCACCGCCTTTGAGGTGTCAAGTTCGCATAGCAGCTTCTTCACCTCCTCCTTGGTTATATGTACCTCATCCAGCACTTGCTGGTGCACCCCCCTGCTCTGATTTCCTGGAGTCCTACTGGTTTCCACTGTAAATACTTCTTTAAATCTTGTGTTGAGCTCCTGACATACCTCCCGGTCGTTTCTTGTGAATTCCCCATCACCCTTCCTCAGTCTGATTACCTGGTCCTTGACTGTTGTTTTCCTCCTGATGTGGCTGTACAACAGCTTCGGGTCAGTCTTGACTTTCGATGCTATGTCATTTTCGTATTGCCGCTGAGCCTCCCTTCTTATCTGTGCATATTCGTTTCTGGCTCTTCGGCTAATCTCTTTATTTTCCTGAGTTCTCTGTCTTCTGTACCTTTTCCATTCTCTAGTACACCTAGTTTTTGCCTCCCTACACCTTTGGGTGAACCAAGGACTCGTTCTGTTCTTCCCATTATTTCTGTTTCCCTTGGGAACAAACCTCTCCTCTGCCTCCTTGCATTTTGTTGCCACATAGTCCATCATTTCTTGTACTGGTTTTCCTGTCAGTTCCCTCTCCCACTGAATGTCTTGAAAGAAGTTCCTCAGGCCTGAGTAGTTCCCCCTTTTGTAGTTTGTTTTTTCCCACCCTATTCCTGCTGCTCTCTCCACTTGGAGCCCAACTATGTAGTCGAAGCACAGAACCACATGATCACTAGCTCCCAGGGGCCTTTCATATATGATATCCTCGATGTCAGAACTACTCAAGGTGAATACAAGGTCCAGTCTTGCTGGTTCATCCTCTCCTCTCTCTCTGGTAGTGTCTCTAACATGTTGATGCATGAGGTTTTCCAGTACCACATCCATCATCTTGGCTCTCCATGTTTCGGGACCCCCATGGGGCTCCAGGTTTTCCCAGTCAATCTCCTTGTGATTGAAATCACCCATAACTAGTAACTTTGCTCCCCCCATGTGTGCTCTCCTGGCCACCTCGGCTAGTGTGTCGACCATTGCTCTGTTGCTCTCATTGTATTCTTCTCTTGGCCTCCTGCAGTTCTGTGGTGGGTTGTACATTACTGCAATTATCACCTTATGTCCCTCAGACTGGATTGTTCCTACTAAGTAGTCCCTTTCGCCCGTGCCATCCATTCCTTCCATTTTCTCAAAACCCCCCTGGTTTTTAATGAGCAGTGCAACTCCTCCTCCCCCTCTCCTCCCTCTGTCTTTCCTGAGGATTTGATATCCGGATGGAAAGACTGAATCTGTTATTATTCTGGTGAGTTTTGTTTCTGTGAGTGCTATTATGTCTGGGGATGTCTCCTTGATTCTTTCGTGCCACTGCTCATACTTGTTTGTTATTCCATCTGCATTTGTATACCACACCTTCAACTTCTTTTCTAAGATTGTGGTCTGGGAGGTATATTGGGGTTGGGGAAGTGGGAGACCTGGTAAGGAACTATGGGTGGTTGCTGTGTGGGTGGAGTTTGTAATGTAGTGGGTGGGGGCATTGAATGTGGCATGGGTGTTTTGATTTAGAGTGTTTGGTTGCACTGGGGTTGACCTGGTTGGGGGGCTTCTATAGGAAGTTGTGAGGGAGGCTTATTTGATCTTCCTGTGTCTGGGATCTCCTGTCTGTGTGTGTGTGTACTCACCTAATTGTGGTTGCAGGGGTCGAGACTCAGCTCCTGGCCCCGCCTCTTCACTGATCGCTACTGGGTCCTCTCTCTCTCTGCTTCCTGAGCTTTGTCATACCTCTTCTTAAAACTATGTATGGTTCCTGCCTCCACTACTTCACTTGCTAGGCTATTCCACATGCTGACAACTCTATGACTGAAGAAATACTTCCTAACGTCACTGTGACTCGTCTGAGTCTTCAGCTTCCAGTTGTGACCCCTTGTCCCTGTGTCCCCTCTCTGGAACATCCTATCTCTGTCCACCTTGTCTATTCCCCGCAGTATCTTGTATGTCGTTATCATGTCTCCCCTGACCCTTCTGTCCTCCAGTGTCGTCAGTCCGATTTCTCTTAACCTTTCCTCGTACGACATTCCCTTGAGCTCTGGGACTAGCCTTGTTGCAAACCTTTGTACTTTCTCTAACTTCTTGACGTGCTTAACCAGGTGTGGGTTCCAGACTGGTGCTGCATACTCCAGTATGGGCCTAACATACACAGTGTACAGTGTCTTGAACGATTCCTTATTAAGGTATCGGAACGCTATTCTCAGGTTTGCCAGGCGCCCGTATGCTGCAGCATATGCCCGTATGCTGCGGTGATGTGCTCGGTGTTATGGTCACCCCAAGGTCTTTCTCCCTGAGTGAGGTCTGTAGTCTTTGTCCACCTAGCCTATACTCTGTCTGCGGTCTTCTTTGCCCCTCCCCAATCTTCATGCCTTTGCATTTGGCTGGATTGAATTCGAGAAGCCAGTTACTGGACCACATGTCCAGCCTCTCCAGGTCTCTTTGCAGTCCTGCCTCACCCTCGTCCGATTTAATTCTTCTCATCAACTTCACGTCATCTGCGAACAGGGACACTTCAGAGTCTATTCCTTCCATCATGTCGTTCACATATATCAAAAATAGCACTGGTCCTAGAACTGACCCCTGTGGGACCCCGCTCGTAACAGGCGCCCACTGTGATTCCTCTTCACGTACCATGACTCGTTGCTGCCTCCCTGTCAGGTATTCCCTTATCCATTGCAGTGCCCTCCCGTTTACGTGCGCCTGATCCTCCAGCTTCTGCACTAATCTCTTGTGGGGAACTGTGTCAAAGGCCTTCCTGCAGTCGTACTTAGTACTTTAGCTGCACTGTACTTCGGTGCAGAGTGCGCAGGTTCGAATCCTATGTATTTTCGCCTACAGTCAATTGCTTTACTTTTGTTTACATCTACGTAATGATGAGTTAATCACAGAGACTACTTAATGTATTACTCTGACATCTTCACAATAAATAAACACACTGAGCGGCTTTTTAATACAATACTTTTTACGAACCAGTTTCCTCTCATAAAATCTTGGCTTTCACAGAGACATCTTGTAGAACTAAGTTAGTATTATGTCTTGCATTAAACAGTTACGTCTTGTATAAGCTACTGACATTCATAGACGAATGTTTATTCAACAGCGTAGTTGGCATTACTTGTCTGTCTTCTGTAAAATTATTGTGATGAAAGAGGGGGGAATCTTAAACAAGGGGAAAAATTGCATATGTGGATTTTCGCCTAGTTCTTGTGTAAATTCATGGAGTCTGGTTACTTTATAGTGTATTAATAAAGGCCGTCGTATACGTTCTTGGCATTCAGCGTCGCCGCACCCAGCCAGAAGACTAATTTATCCAGCTGATACAACATTTCGGCACTCGTATGACTCTCTTAAGACTTAGAATCTACGTGCATATTATCTGAATCGCTACATGTATTCATGACACTAAAGGCGTTGTTTTCAAGCAGCTTGTTATTGTGCTGTGTGTAGCCTGAGTAGTTTAATTTGTAAAGATAATATGCTTGGTGTAACTGTCTAGCTTTTTTCCCTTCAAGCTGGTGTGATTTACTCTTGTACTTTGTCATTTGGGTAAAATGATGTATCTGTACGTTTATTCTTTTCTCCGAGGATGAGAGTGACCAGGAGACACCACCTACAGTTCTGGAGGTGGTATCTCCCTATGATATATATATATATATATATATATATATATATATATATATATATATATATATATATATATATATATATATATATATATATATATATTGACAACACTTATGAAGAGAAAGTCACAAGTTGTAAAACAAGCTTTTATTCGGGACGTTTCACCCTGTGTAGAGCTATCTTCGAGTCAAAACTTGATTACGCACTACCCAGATCAAAATGTCGTCCCAACAGAAACCTTTGCTGCAACTCACATCTTTGCCTTCATACAGCACTACTGTCTTTAAATCAGTTCAGTGAAAAAGCCTTAAGATCTTAAAGGAAGACTCGTGAAAACATCCCTCCCCCACTGTGTCTGTCACATCAAGAGCCCACGCATGAAACACTAACATTCTATACAAAGAGTATGACGAGAATAACCCAACGCGCGAGATGTAGTAAAGGCTACTGAGGGTAAGAGGCAACGAAACGTCTTCTAATAAAATACCATAACCACGCACATTGTGTCATTATCAACGTGAGGAGACTACATGAAGTGTTCTTGTGAGCTCGGTCTCGCCCTCAGGAAGACACACGCTAGTCTATCACTCCCATCTTCAGCAGGAGTACTGTGCCTGCCTAAGCTCCCGTTCATCACGTCCCAGCTGTGTATCTGAACATAGAATGTCACTGCTTGGTAACTTATTAGTTTTTATTATTTTTATTATTATTATTATTATTATTATTATTATTATTATTATTATTATTATTATTATTATTATTATTATTATTATTATTACTAACACATCGGCCGTCTCCCACCGAGGTAAGGCGATCCCGACAGAGAGAATAACGCTTTCACAGTCATTCATTCAATCACTGTCTTGCCAGAAGCGTGCTTACATGACGGATCCAATGATCCTCCAAACAGCAACATTCCTACCCGTTCTTCGGAGTACAACAGGCGCCCTACTTCCCACCTCCAGAATTCAAGACCGGCTAACCGGTTTCTCGGAATCCCTTCATAAATATTACTCTACTCACACTCCAACAGCACAGAACATCAAATTATAAAAAACACTTGTCTCCACTCACTCCTGTATAACATACTCACCTAAGCCTGTTAGTTTCAAGCCCCTAGCCCTCAAAACCTCTTTTATTTTCTGGAAAGGGCTAAAACATTAATGATGTAAGGACTAAACTCAAATACCCTTCACCAGCATCATGACACTAATTTTGAAGGAACTGTTTTGTAAGTCTTATCCCAAACTCCTCCCTATCCCTGTTCTATCCCAAACTCCTCCCTATCCCGGTTCTATCCCAGACTCCTCCCTATCCCTGTTCTATCCCAGACTCCTCCCTATCCCTGTTCTATCCCAGACTCCTCCCTATCCCTGTTCTATCCCTAACTCCTCCCTTCAGGGAGAGTTCCTTTGTGCAGGTGAAGCTTTGGGTCCATGAATCGCAGCTACCCTCATTTTTGGGGGAGATCAAACCTGATTATTTCCAATTTCCCAAGCGTTGTATGGTTTCCAAAGGTTTGGTTCCTCCCCATTAATATAATAATAATAATAATAATAATATTAATCCGACTCTTAATGTGTTACACAGTCTTTCATTTATGTTATCACAATAAATAAGCTTTGATATTTGTCTTATTCATCGTAATTCTTTAGCAACTTGTCAAACATAATATATTTTTGTTTGTCTTGCCTGTATGGTTTTATTAAGGATTTTTATTTCATACATCTCTCTCTCTCTCTCTCTCTCTCTCTCTCTCTCTCTCTCTCTCTCTCTCTCTCTCTCTCTCTCTCTCTCTCTCTCTTTCTCTTATGTAATATTTCCCAGATTTTTATTAGCCAGGTCAAAGTCATGGAGAAATACTCCTTTGTTACAACAACATGGCCAGTATAAAAGGTTATTATTACTTAATTTATGAAAGCACTGTTTAATTAACGTGTGAAATACTGTTGTACGCAAATTTGCTTGTTGAACGTTGTACTTGGCGGTAAATGTTTGGCTGCAGTTAACCTTTTTATGAGAGAGAGGAAATGAGGGAGGAAGGGAGGGAATTTGGGTTGATGGGAGGGAGGGAGGGCAGGATGTAGGTAATGAGACGGAGGGGGGTAAAGATGAGAGTGAATGAGGGAAGTCGGATGGAGGCTGGAACTGAAGTACAGACAAAAAACGAGAGGAATGGAAAGGTAAATGATGACTGAGTAGGTACGATGAAGTGTGCTGACCAAAAGGCAGCTGAATGTATGAGTTGGTTAGTTGGTGCATTGTCTGGTTAGTTGTTTCACTGGCAAGGTTAGGTAAGTGCTCTGGTTGACTAGGTTAGGTAAGGTTTGTCAGGAAACAGACCTTAGTCACATGATGACCTGCAGCCGGAGCTTTTGGTCATTTGACCGAGGCCTTCCTCTGGCTTACCTGTCCAGTTGATAGAATGAGTGTGCGGTGATTGCGTTGAGTTATATAAGTAGCGGACGATAGTTTTCCAAGACAGGCTTATAAAACGATGTTCATGTAGTGGGTATGCAGCATTCCAGTCCGTTTGTATTCTTAGTTATTATACTAATGATAACTGCCAATAGTAACAATAATTTATCCAGTGTAAGAAGTGATGTCTAACTAGTAGGCCATTGAAAAAGTGACTAGTAGCCACTAGGCCGCGAAAAGACAATCAGCAACTTTTTTTTTATTAACACATCAGCCGTTTTCCACCAAGGCAGAATAACACGAAAAAGAAGAAACACTTTCATCATCATTCACTTCATCACTGTCTGACAGAGGCGTGCCTACACTACAGTTAAAAAACTGCAACATATCAACACCCTTCCCTCTGATGTTATTAGTTTATTGATCGGGGAAAAAATACCTGGCGAGTTTTTATCATAAAATGGTATATAAGGAATAAAAAGGCACAATACCGTAGAATAACACACAAATAATCCGGGTTATTTGTGTATTAAAATTATTAAATGGTCTGTGTATGACGGTATCAGCCCTCTGGCCAGGGTGCTGCATATTAGCGTGTATAAGGACACATGACGCAGATGGCCCGATGTGAACCGCCGGCTCACTTGTACTAGATTCAGTAATGGGAGTGATTATGTAGGTATTTATCTCACTTTGGGAATATTTCCAAGAGTTAACAGATAATACAGACAATACAGAGATGATACACGAAGGTAGATGATGATGTCCGTAACTTTCTCGGTGATTGAGACAACAAGACAAGTAGAAATAAAGTCTTAATGCAAAGAAAAGCCTTTGTTTTAAACGGTTCGCTCATGCTTGAGTGTTACTGAGCCTGATAAAGGTCGCTACATAGCGAAATGTGTCTTTATGCCGAGTCTTTGATACTATGCCTAAACTAGGATTGACGAAATTCCTATAGAATGCACTTATTAACCCTCAGTAGAATGTCATAAAAGGGATTCTGATTGTAAACACAGTTCCTTCCCTACTTTTGAAAGTTTTAACTAGTTTGCCAAGTAATTTACAAGGTTTGTATTGGATTCCGAGAATTTCGGATTTTATCCTTCAAAATTCCGGTCTCTGAGGTGGAGGGTAATAAATGATTTTAATGATGGGTAGAGGGGTCTAGGACTGGTGGTTATCGGGTACTGAGATGGTGGTTAGTGTGTACCTGGATGGTTAGTGGAAACTGGGATGGTTAGTGCTTACTGGGATGATGGTTCAAAGGGAACCAGGATGATTTTAGAAGGGTCGGAGGGTATAAAAAATCAGGTTTGAATCTACTGGTTTGCTCTTTCTTAAGTTACAGGAATTTATAGGTAGAGTAGTAGTAGTAGTAGCATTAATAGTTATAATTATAAATTTACTATTTAAAAAGGTGGAACGGTAGGCCAGCAGAAGGTCTCGGTCAGATGACCATAAGCTCCAGTGGCGGGTCACCATATGACTAAAACCCGCATCAGGAAACACTTGTCCTTTTTCCTGACAAATCTTACCTAACTTAACCTAGAGTAGTAGTAAATTACAGGAATGAAAAAGCTCGGTCTTTCTCTCACCTCTTCCAGCACATGTCAGGTGAGCAGGGACAGCAAGTGTGACAAAACATGCCCATACGTCCCCATCCCTACCTACGTTACCACTCGCAACTGTCACCTAATATCCAGGTATCTATTTACTGCTGGGTGAACAGGAGCAGCAATTGTTTTCACTTCATTTTTAACCTATATAAAATGTGCTACATTTTATTTTTCTGCTCTAGTTACTCGGATGACGAGTATAAACGCACGGAAAACCTCAGGTATTTTGTTTCTGTTATATTTTACTGTGGTTATTTTTTAGTTATAACATAAACAGAATATAAATATAATGTAGGTCAAATATGTAGTAGAAAATACATCTACATATTATACTAAACTCTTATTTCAGTTGCAGTTAATTATATCAATAAATGCAGTTATTACCTTTACCAGGACAGTGCTGAAGTTATCAACATAACTCTTAATGTGTACTTAAATCTATCATCCTGTGCAGTTTACACCAACTTCTCGGAAGAACCTTGGTTTACCTACGGAAGGATTATTAATTTCACCAGAAGAGCCTGGCCTATGGCCGGGCACCAGTAGAAAAATTCTCGAAACTGATCAAAGGTATATCATAGGTATACCAGCGAAGGAGATGCAAGTATATATGTGTGATGATCCATGACAATAAGGAAATGAATCTAGCACAGCGGCCTCGTAAATAACTCACGTTGATGTAGTGAAGACGGGAGACGATCGATCTAATCCAATGATTCGGGTTATGTCAGTTTTGACTTAACTTTCAGTTGTTATGTCGGTTTATTCATCTAGGAAAATCATCTGACGCGGATCGTTGTCATAAGATGATCCGTTAGGTGATGCAAGTGCTACATGGTGATCACTGGCTCATTCGCAGCTAGGATCAGTGATCTATATGAGGAGTCATGTTGTACATGAATGGTATACAGTACCGACATGATGAAAATTAGGCACATGTGCTACTTCTGGGTATCTTTACTGAAGATGTTTCGCCAACCAATAGAGTTATCAATACAAATTCAGGGGCATAATTGGAAGACAGTAGAACTATGTACCCAAGATGAGGGATTGATTACCTCATCTTTTATATATACGTAGTTCTACTGTCTTGCATTGATGTCCTTGAATTTGTATTGATAAAGCCACTGGATGGCGAAACGTCTACAATAAAGATACCCAGATGTTGCACATGTGTCTAATTTTCCTCAAGAGGAGTTAGGCTTGTTTGATCATTTTTTTTTTTTAATTTATTTTGCTTTCTATATTATTCATTATGATTTGCACAGTCTCCAATTTATTTTCATATTTTACTTTTTTTTGTCTCTCCCTTTAGTGTCATTGCACTCCTTTTGATGATTGTTAAAGCTGTTATTTAGACTTCACAGGAAAATAATTTTTCCATCGTTACAGAGTCCCTGACGGCCAAAGTGCAGTTACCCCATGTGGTCGCTCCACTCGGCAAGATTACAGGACACCTCGCAAGTTAAGGATGCATAAAGAAAGGTTAAGCATCAAAGTTACAGAAAGAAGCCAAATGTAAAAAGCAGAGGTCAAAGACAGGTGAAGATAATGCCACAGGAGTCTCAGGGTCACACGAGTCAAGGCCGGCTTTTGATCTATGCATAAAAACACATATCAAATCGCTCTCTATACAAATAAAAGAAAAATCATAGAAGAAAGTTAATGCTAAAATTATAGTATAAATACCACAGGTGTTCAAAAACAAAGATCTCAAACCAAAGATATATAAGTTTATGTGAAAACATCGAACGGGACAGTTATGAACAACTAAACAACTCAAGAATCGGAAAAGACTCGACTCATGACAAACCATTCCTTAAATTACAAAGTGAACGCTCGTATCTCTGAGCCGTGAAAGCCTAAATTAAAAAAAGAAATGAAAATACGAGCAACGCTGTAGGTTCGAATATATAAGGATCACACGTGAGAGGCATACCACAGTATAAGTCCATTCACCCAAGAGAAGGGGTGCTTTTATTCTGGTAAAGAGCTTTCCGCTCCAAGAAATTAAAACTATCCTCCCCTTGGATAAAACCAGATTACCTTCCATTGCAAGGCACTGTATAACCCCTACGGATAAAGCGCTTCGCAATAATATTAATAATAATAATAATAATAATAATAATAATTTGAGATCACTTGCAAGCGCACGTAGGATCACGCATATATATGCAACTGTTGCACTCTCGATCCCATTACAGTTAGAATAAAAATCGAAAGTTTTATGAAGCAGCCGTCAGGCTGTCCAAAATGCTTCAAAAATGTTAATTGAGTTTGAGACTTTTTCCGAAAATAATCATATTAATTGCCCACAAGTCAAAATTTTGGTTAGTGTTCAGAGAGAAAGAGTGAGCGAACAAGAAAATGAATAAATGAATGAGCGAATGGATGAGGTAAGGAGTAAGTGAATTACGAATAAAAGGAGAGACTGGAGACGTGCAAGTCCTATACATCCTAAGACATTTAGTAAGACATCTTTATGTAGACAAGAAACGTAAAATATATATACAAACATTTATGTATATATGTATATATATATATATATATATATATATATATATATATATATATATATATATATATATATATATATATATATATATATATATATATATAATTTTATTAATAGACAGAATACATTGACAGAAGACACAATTAAAGATTATAAATCCCACTCCCCCCCTCCCTCGATGAGGGAGTGATATTCTCCTAGCAACGGGATTACTAAGTACTCATCATATCTTTCGGCTTAAATGGGGAGAATATTTTCCCTTTCTTCTAAATTTGCTGACAAATATGGCCAGTGACAGGGATATGGAAATGAATTCTTGAATGTGAAAAAAAGAGTGATTTCGAATAGTTTTATCTGCTTTGTGACAATGAAATGTCTAATATGTCTTATATGACGCAGACCTGGTGACGAATGTAACAAGTTGGCAGTGTTAATGTGAAAATGTTTGAAATGGTATGTGATTAAAGCGCTGAATAACCTGACGGTTCTAGTATTTTGTTAATAAATATAACGAACTTCCTCCCGTCTCTCTCTGTCTCTTTTGCAAGGTTAGGTTTAGGGTACCTACCTTTAATTACAAGCTAAGCGTTGTTACCTATATCAGCTCTCTCTCTCTCTCTCTCTCTCTCTCTCTCTCTCTCTCTCTCTCTCTCTCTCTCTCTCTCTCTCTCTCCTTCCCACCCTCCCTCCCTCACTTCCCCCCCAAATCTTAGTTAGTAAGAAGAGGATGGTGGAGTGCCTTTGGCAATCCAACATTACGTTATAATTAACAACTGTGAAAATTGAGCGTAGGTTGTGCCTCAAGACACAGTCTTCACGACGCGTGTTTACAAACCTGAGTGAGACACATCAGTAGCGAGTGAATAAGATGTGAGGCTTTCGTCCCATCAAGGGAGAGAGGGGGAGGTGCCTTGATGCTAGCGAAGAGCACTCGATCCAAGGAATTAGAGCTATCCCTCTCTTGGATTAAACCTGCTTTCCTCCTATTTCCCAGGCGCTATCTGAGACTTACGAATCATAAAAATCATTTATATTACATCGGAGTGATAGAAATTTTTTTAAAGGCAACTAATTTATAATTTAATTTGTTGGAAATGCTGAAATTTTGCGCGAAAGATTATGAAGAGGATGAGGGGAAAGAAAGGAAGATGAAGGAGCTGAAGAGAGAATAGAGGCAGAAAATGAAGTGTGAGGGATGTATGGATAAGGAAAGATAACGTCGCAAGTCATCACTCATCCATAGGGCGGCTTTCACTAGCCTGTCCAGAAACTGAAACTAACGAGCTTAGGTTGGAAGAATACACAGTCATAATGCCGTGACTATAACAATTCACAAATAATCTGCACTTAAAAGAGGAGCCTTAAAATAAGGACGTTTGGGTCGGTCATGCGCCACTGTCAAGTCACAGCATTTGTTAACTGTCAATGGTCCAGGACGGACTGAAACGTCGTCATGCGGTTTTTCTTTTAAGGTACTATAGTGTATTTCCAAATTAACCAGGAGTCAAGCATGACTGTCTTTGTGGAAGTAACTACATTAATATTAACACGAGATGATGTAACCATGTAAGCAAACATTGCATCAAAACACGCACATCATTGCTCTAAAATCTAAACACTACTACTACTACTACTGCTACTACTACTGCTACTACTACTACTACTACTACTACTACTGCTACTACTACTGCTACTACTACTACTACTACTACTACTACTACTACTGCTACTACTGTTACTACTACTACCTGCTACCACCTGCTGACACGCACCAGCCTGCCAGCCAGCCAGCGACGCCAGCAGCTGCCTACATGCACCACCACTACTGCATGCATGCAGCTACTGCACGCAGCACTGCCTACTAGCCACCACCTGCCTACCTACTGCTACCACTGCTAGCCACCACCAGCCAGCCTACCTACTACTGCCTACTGTAGCCTACCATCACCACAGCCAGCTAGCAGCTACCACCGCTGCACCACCACACCTGCCACCGACTGATCACCTACTACCTACTACTACCACCTGCTGCTGCCTGCCATGCTACCATGCCACCTGCCACCACTGCCATGCTACACCGCCACCACTGCACCACTGCACCACACCACCACCACTGCTACCACCACCACCGCCACCACACCACCACCACCTGCTACCACCACCACCGCTCACACCGACCTGCTGCCTGCTGCACTCACCACACCACTATACTGCTGCCTACTACTATCCACCACACCACTGCTGCCACCACCACCGCTGCACCACACCACTGCTACTACATACCACCACACCACTGCTACACCGCTACACCACCACCACCACTCAGCTACCACTACCAGCCAGCCACTAGCCACCACACCGCCAGCACACTATCCATATCACCACAGCACCACCACACCGCCACACCACTCAGTCACCACCACTACCACTATCACACCGTCAGCCACCACACCTGCTGCTAGCAGCCAGCTAGCAGCAGCCAGCCACTGTCAGCTGCAGCTACCACCACCACCACTGCACGCACTGCACCACTGCCACCACCAACACTGCTACCTGCTACCACCACTGCTGCTACCAGCAGCACCACTGCACCACCACCACCACCACCACCACCCACTACCACTACTACTAATACTGCTCACTACTACTACTACTACTACTACTACTACTAATAATAATAATAATAATAATAATAATAATAATAATAATAATAATAATAATAATAACAGTAGCAATAATAATAAGGGGAAGAATAACAACAACAACAACAACAACAACAACAACAACAACAACAACAATAATAATAATAATAATTCCCAGTACCTTGCAATATACGTAGTTAAACATCACAGTATAATCTTTCATCACCTGGAGAAAACAACTTTCATGAGAGCATAAATAATTTGAAAACTTTTTTTTCATTTCATCCACCAAAGTTCAAAATAAAATAAAAAAAAACTCCAGTGAAGGGTACTGTAACACTTCGAAACTCTGCAAAGTTCTTAAAAAAAAAAACTGAAGAAAAACAGCGTAGAGGAAACACAATATTCTTAACAGTTCAAACTTGCCAGCGTTCTCAAGCACCGGCAACATTTAGGATTCAAGCAAACGTTTGTGTACCTCAACTGAAAGAGGAAACAAGAACAAGAAACGTTGTAAAAGAGCACTCCAGTATATCCAGTGTTTTGGAAGTTAGCCTGTTAAAACCAAGCATTAAAATGGAAATAAGGGATATTGTTGGAATTTACTGGATTATCCTTGGTTAAATATACACAGTGTATTATATATGAGTTTACTCCCTGACATCTGTATGTCGTCGAGATCATTGTGAAGTTGTAAAAAAATGTATGCTGTGTACGTCATGCCTAAATAAAAAATATTTACCCAGGGTTCATCAGAGGCCGTATTTTAGCCTGACTGATGATGCACAAGCCGGAGAGGCGTTGTAAAGAGCAAGACAGGCTGACATAGAGTCATACCTCCAGCAGATTATTACTGTATTCACTTGGAAGAGCTAAATTCGTGATGGTCATACAGCACCTGGAAAATGGACCGAAGGATGGGAAGGGTAGCCTCAATTCATTGGTTCAAGAGTCCTTTTTACCAGCGCCGAGACTCACAAATAGCAGGCCTTTAGCACAGCAAAGTGAAAGGTAATTTAGTGTCATTAGCAATGTTAGTGAAACATGAGTGAGATGGAATTACATCATCTAGTATATGAGGGCAGGAAGGTAAAAAGGAAATACGCAGGAAATTTTCCACTGTTTTCCAGTATGGAAATAAACAAACTGTTTTGAGCCTGGGCAAAGATCCACTACTGTAAATAAAATCGAGACTCATTAACATAGAAAACCCTGTGTTTAGAAAAATATTTAAGCAAACACCAGGACATATTTGTTAGAAAACTTTTCGGTCCTGGGACCTTGATCACCTCTGAAAAGTAATCAAGGTCCCAGGACCGGAACGTTTTCTAATATGTCCTAGTGTTTGCTTACTTTTTTTTCTAAACCAAGTTGTCAATATCTATTACCAAAGCTTATACCAAAATCCTGTAGAGAGAGAAAGAGAGAGAGAGAGAGAGAGAGAGAGAGAGAGAGGAAGCGTGCTGGGTCCACTGTTATGGAATGTCTACTTCAACGACCTTCTTCATCTCATCCCAGAATCACATGCATATGCAGACGACTGTACACTGACTTTCACTTATCCAAGAGAAGAAATGCCAGCTGCTCTAAGCTACATCAATCACCAGCTGAGAGCTATATCAGCTTGGGGAAATAGATGGCAAGTAACATTTGCACCTGAGAAAACGCAAATGATGATCGTCTCTAGGCACCATGATGGTAATGCTGGTGCAGTAGTAAGGATGAATGGGACGATGTTGGCACCTGGAGAAGAAGTTGATATCCTTGGGGTGAAATTTGACTCCAAACTAACCATGAAGAACCATGTTGTAAATCTTGCAAACAAGGCAGCCAGGAAGCTTACAGCACTTCGCCGTATCTCGCATCTGCTTGACAGTAGGGGTTGCAAGATCCTGTACGAGGCACAAGTACGCTCACACCTTGAGTATGCTCCACTTTCTTGGTTTGCCTGCCCCCCTCTCATCTGCGACTGCTTGACAGAGTAGAGAACAGAGCTAGAAGTCTCATCTCGCCTGGACCCATCCTGGATAGATCTGTCATTTCAGCAGAGCCTTCAACATAGGAGGGATGTGGGTGGCCTTACTGTTATGTACAAGGCCAATATTGTCAAAATACACACTTGATCCACTTCGAGGACAGCGTGAAACAAGCTTTTATGCCACAAGACGGGCAGAAAGCAGCAACTTCACTCTGGCTGTACCCTTCTCCAGAACATCACTCCATCTGAGATCATACATACCCAGGATGACTCGAGTATGGAACTCATTCGTACAGCATAATGATATCAACGAGATAACGTCAGTTGATCAAATGAAAATGCTGGCCCACAGATGGCTCCAACTTCATCCTGTCCCGTACTTGTATGTCTCATAACAATAAAAATGCTTTCAAATGAGCTGATGTAGGTAATAGCTCCTTAGCTTACCAACAAAGTTAGGGAATCCTTAACCTGTATTATAGCTGTCAATAAAGCTAGGATCCTTAACCTTGTCAAACCCTAATGTAGACAGAGAGAGAGAGAGAGAGAGAGAGAGAGAGAGAGAGAGAGAGAGAGAGAGAGAGAGAGAGAGAGAGAGAGAGAGAGAGAGAAAGAGAGAGAGAGAGAGAGAGAGAGAGAGAGAGAGAGAGAGAGAGAGAGAGAGAGAGAGAGAGAGAGAGAGAGAGAGAGAGAGAAACATTCCCAATATATTTGGTCTGTCAGAGTAATGTAGAGACCTTGACCTACAGCGGGACAGATAACAACTCACTGAGGGAAGGTAAGGTCAGGCAGAGAGGGGAGAGAAGGAAGAGGGAGAGAAGAGATGCGATGTAATGACAGGGAGAGAAGAGAGGTGATTATAATGAATGGGGAGAGGAGAGAGGGGAGAGAAAAAGTGAGTAAATTGAAAAATGTGTATAACGACCGCAAATAGAGGGGGAGAAGGGAGAGATAGAAAGGGTAAAATCGGTTTATCAAATGAAATTGCTGGCCCAGAGTTGGCTCCAACTTCATCCTGTCCCTTATTTGTATGTTTCATAAGAATAGGCTTTCAAATGGGTAACAGCTCTTAGTTTGTAAACGAAGTTAGGAACCTTAACCTAATCTTGTAAAACCCTGTGTAAAGAAAAGGAGAGAGAGAAATGAGGGGAGAGGAGAAATTAGGAAAAAATGGGGAGAGGAAGAAACAGTAGAAGATCGAAAAGTTAAAGGTTGCTTAAAATAATTAATAACTTCAGTAATCTATCCATCCCCCCATTCAGTAACTTATCCTCTTATCCATTCTAAGCGAAGGATGCCGGTGAAGGACCCTTGATCCAAGGAGTAGGAGTTGCCCTTCCCTTGCATTACATCTTATAACGTCAGATTCCCCATGCTTGGTAGGACCCCTACGGGTTCGTCGCTTCTCCATCAATGTAATAAGAGCTCCCATCTATTCATCTACTTATCCTTCCATCTATCATTCCATCTATCCACCCATCTCTTCTTCTATCTATCCCTTCATCCACTCTTCAGTTACTTTAGCTCTTAATACATCTCTTTATTTTTCTATTCACCTGTTTATCTATTCTTCTATTTACCTCTCCATCTATTCTTCTATTTACCTATCCATCTACTCCTCTACTCACCTCTCCATCTATTCCTCTACTCACCTCTCCATCTATTCCTCTACTCACCTCTCCATCTATTCCTCTACTCACCTCTCCATCTATTCCTCTACTCACCTCTCCATCTATTTGCCTATTCATTCATCCATACATTTCTTTCTGGTCATCTATCTCTTGATATCTTCATCCGTCAATCTATCATTCACTTCCATCCATCCATAAATTATTCCACCAGTCTATCTATCTACCTATCCTTCTATCCACCCACCCATCCATCCTTCCATCCTTCCTCCCATCCTTCCTTCCTTGCTTAATTACCTCCATCATTCCTTCCTTCATTCCATCCACGCATCGAGAGAGCTGAAAAGCATCGAGTGAGAGAGTAGAATGTAAAGAGGAATAAGATGGACAGAATAAAAGGACAAGGTAAGGAAGAAGCGAAGGACGAACGAGCATAGAAGAAACAAAGGGAAAGGGGGGAGGGGGGAAGGAGATAACGGGGTGAACAGGAATTAAAGATGGGAGAAGCAAGTGGAGGAGGAAGAACAAAGGGTGGGTGGGGGAATAAGGGAAGTAGGGAAGTGCCTTAGAGTAAGTTTTGAGAGACCAAAAGAGTTGAGGGGAGAGTGTAAAAGCTGGCAATAAGGGGAGATTAAGAGGAACCTTCTGAAGAGGGGAGAGATAGTGAGGGGTTTCCAGGACAAGGGGAAAACAGTGTGAGGGGATTAGAAAACAGTGTAAGGGGATTAGGAAACAGTGTAAGGGGATTAGGAAACAGTGTGAGGGGATTAGGAAACAGTGTGAGGGGTCCAAGAAACAGAGTGAGGGCGTTCAGGAACAGAGTGAGAGGTTCAGGAAACAGAGTGAGGGGTTCAGGAACAGAGTGAGGGGTTCAGGAAACAGAGTGGGGGGCTAAGCAACAGAGTGAGAGGTCCAGGAAACAGTGTGAGGGCTTCAGGAACAGTGTGAGGGATTCAGTAACAGAGTGGGGGTTCAGGAACAGTGTGAGGGGTTCAGTAACAGAGTGGGGGTTCAGGAACAGTGTGTGAAGTTCAGGAACAGTGTGAGGGGTTCAGTAACAGAGTGGGAGGTTCAGGAACAGTGTGAGGGGTTAAGGACCAGAGTGAGGACATTCAGGAACAGAGTGAGAGGTTCAGGAAACAGAGTGAGGGGTTCAGGAACAGAGTGAGGGGTTCAGAAAACAGAGTGGGGAGTTAAGGAACAGAGTGAGAGGTCCAGGAAACAGTGTGAGGGATTCAGGAACAGTGTGAGGGGTTCAGTAACAGAGTGGGGGTTCAGGAACAGTGTGAGGGGTTCAGGAACAGTGTGAGGGGGTTCAGGAACAGTGTGAGGGGTTCAGTAACAGAGTGTAAGGTTCAGGAACAGTGTGAGGGGTTCAGGAATAGAGTGAGGGGTCCAGAAAACATTGTGAGGGGATCAGGAACAGTGTGAGGGGTTCAGGAACAGTGTGAGGGGTTCAGAAACAGTGTGAGGGGTTCAGTAACAGAGTGGGCGTTCAGGAACAGTGTGAGGCATTCAGGAGCAGTGTGAAGGGTTATGGAACAGAGTGAGGGGTTCAGGAAACAGTGTGAAGGGTTCAGGAACCGTGTGAGGGGTTAAGGAACAGAGTGAGGGGTCCAGAAAACATTGTGAGGGGATTAGGAACAGTGTGAGGGGTTCAAGAACAGTATGAGGGATTCAGAAACAGTGTGAGGGGTTCAGGAACAGAGTGATGGGCACAGGAAACAGAGTGAGGGGCCCAGGAACCTGGGACAAAGAACACGAGAGGTTCTAAGAAGAAAGTGTCAAATATATAATGAAAATATGAAAGGTTGCGAGAGAAATGTCGGGAAAAAGGAGGAATGGAAGAGAGTGAGTGAAGGAACTGGATGGAAGAGAGTGAGTGAAGGAACTGGATGGAAGAGAGTGAGTGAAGAAACTGGATGGAAGAGAGTGAGTGAAGAAACTGGATGGAAGAGAGTGAGTGAAGAAACTGGATGGAAGGGAGTGGGTAAAGAAACTGGATGGAAGAGTGAGCGAAGAAACTGGATGGAAGAGAGTGAGTGAAGAAACTGGATGGAAGAGAGTGAGTGAAGAAACTGGATGGAAGGGAGTGGGTAAAGAAACTGGATGGAAGAGTGAGTGAAGAAACTGGATGGAAGAGAGTGAGTGAAGAAACTGGATGGAAGAGTGTGAGTGAAGGAACTGAATGGAAGAGTGTGCGTGAAGGAACTGGATGGAAGAGTGTGAGTGAAGGAACTGGATGGAAGAGTGTGAGTGAAGAAACTGGATGGAAGAGTGTGAGTGAAGGAACTGGATGGAAGAGTGTGAGTGAAGGAACTGGATGGAAGAGAGTGAGTGAAGGAACTGGATGGAAGAGAGTGAGTGAAGAAACTGATGAAAGAGAGTGAGTGAAGAAACTGGATGGAAGAGAGTGAGTGAAGAAACTGATGAAAGAGTGTGAGTGAAGGAACTGGATGGGAGAGAGTGAGTGAAGAAACTGATGAAAGAGAGTGAGTGAAGGAACTGGATGGAAGACAGTGAGTGAAGGAACTGGATGGAAGAGTGTGAGTGAAGGAACTGGATGGAAGAGAGTGAGTGAAGGAACTGGATGGAAGAATGTGGGTGAAGGAACTGGATGGAAGAGAGTGAGTGAAGGAACTGGATGGAAGAGAGTGAGTGAAGAAACTGATGAAAGAGAGTGAGTGAAGAAACTGGATGGAAGAGAGTGAGTGAAGAAACTGATGAAAGAGAGTGAGTGAAGGAACTGGATGGAAGAGAGTGAGTGAAGAAACTGATGAAAGAGAGTGAGTGAAGGAACTGGATGGAAAAGAGTGAGTGAAGAAAGTGAGTGAAGAAACTGATTAAAGAGAGTGAGTGAAGGAACTGGATGGAAGAGTGTGAGTGAAAAAACTGATGAAAGAGTGAGTGAAAGAACTGGATGGAAAAGAGTGAGTGAAGAAACTGATGAAAGAGAGTGAGTGAAGGAACTGGATGGAAAAGAGTGAGTGAAGAAACTGGATGGAAGAGAGTGAGTGAAGAAACTGATGAAAGAGAGTGAGTGAAGAAACTGGATGGAAGAGAGTGAGTGAAGGAACTGGATGGAAGAGTGTGAGTGAAGAAACTGATGAAAGAGAGTGAGTGAAGAAACTGGATGGAAGAGAGTGAGTGAAGAAACTGGATGGAAGAGAGTGAGTGAAGAAACTGATGAAAGAGAGTGAGTGAAGAAACTGGATGGAAGAGAGTGAGTGAAGGAACTGGATGGAAGAGTGTGAGTGAAGAAACTGGATGGAAGAGTGTGAGTGAAGGAACTGGATGAAAGAGAGTGAGTGAAGAAACTGGATGGAAGAGTGTGAGTGAAGAAACTGATGAAAGAGAGTGAGTGAAGGAACTGGATGGAAGAAAGTGAGTGAAGGAACTGGATGGAAGAGTGTGAGTGAAGAAACTGGATGGAAGAGAGTGAGTGAAGGAACTGGATGGAAGAGTGTGAGTGAAGAAACTGATGAAAGAGAGTGAGTGAAGGAATTGGATGGAAGAGAGTGAGTGAAGAAACTGGATGGAAGAGAGTGAGTGAAGGAACTGGATGGAAGAGTGTGAGTGAAGAAACTGGATGGAAGAGTGTGAGTGAAGGAACTGGATGGAAGAAAGTGAGTGAAAAAACTGGATGGAAGAGAGTGAGTGAAGGAACTGGATGAAAGAGAGTGAGTGAAGAAACTGGATGGAAGAGTGTGAGTGAAGAAACTGATGAAAGAGAGTGAGTGAAGAAACTGGATGGAAGAGAGTGAGTGAAGGAACTGGATGGAAGAGTGTTAGTGAAGGAACTGGATGAAAGAGAGTGAGTGAAGAAACTGGATGGAAGAGTGTGAGTGAAGAAACTGATGAAAGAGAGTGAGTGAAGAAACTGGATGGAAGAGAGTGAGTGAAGGAACTGGATGGAAGAGTGTGAGTGAAGAAACTGGATGGAAGAGAGTGAGTGAAGGAACTGGATGGAAGAGAGTGAGTGAAGGAACTGGATGGAAGAGAGTGAGTGAAGAAACTGATGAAAGAGAGTGAGTGAAGGAATTGGATGGAAGAGAGTGAGTGAAGAAACTGGATGGAAGAGTGTGAGTGAAGAAACTGATGGAAAAGAGTGAGTGAAGGAACTGGATGGAAGAGAGTGAGTGAAGAAACTGGATGGAAGAGAGTGAGTGAAGGAACTGGATGGAAGAGAGTGAGTGAAGAAACTGGATGGAAGAGAGTGAGTGAAGAAACTGATGAAAGAGAGTGAGTGAAAGAACTGGATGGAAGAAAGTGAGTGAAGAAACTGGATGGAAGAGAGTGAGTGAAGGAACTGGATGGAAGAAAGTGAGTGAAGAAACTGATGGAAAAGAGTGAGTGAAGGAACTGGATGGAAGAGAGTGAGTGAAGAAACTGGATGGAAGAGAGTGAGTGAAGGAACTGGATGGAAGAGAGTGAGTGAAGAAACTGGATGGAAGAGTGTGAGTGAAGAAACTGATGAAAGAGTGTGAGTGAAGAAACTGATGAAAGAGTGTGAGTGAAGAAACTGGATGGAAGAGAGTGAGTGAAGGAACTGGATGGAAGAAAGTGAGTGAAGAAACTGATGGAAAAGAGTGAGTGAAGGAACTGGATGGAAGAGAGTGAGTGAAGAAACTGGATGGAAGAGAGTGAGTGAAGGAACTGGATGGAAGAGAGTGAGTGAAGGAACTGGATGGAAGAAAGTGAGTGAAGAAACTGATGGAAAAGAGTGAGTGAAGGAACTGGATGGAAGAGAGTGAGTGAAGAAACTGGATGGAAGAGAGTGAGTGAAGGAACTGGATGGAAGAGAGTGAGTGAAGAAACTGGATGGAAGAGTGTGAGTGAAGGAACTGAATGGAAGAGTGTGCATGAAGGAACTGGATGGAAGAGTGTGAGTGAAGGAACTGGATGGAAGAGTGTGAGTGAAGAAACTGGATGGAAGAGTGTGAGTGAAGGAACTGGATGGAAGAGTGTGAGTGAAGGAACTGGATGGAAGAGAGTGAGTGAAGGAACTGGATGGAAGAGAGTGAGTGAAGAAACTGATGAAAGAGAGTGAGTGAAGAAACTGGATGGAAGAGAGTGAGTGAAGAAACTGATGAAAGAGTGTGAGTGAAGGAACTGGATGGGAGAGAGTGAGTGAAGAAACTGATGAAAGAGAGTGAGTGAAGGAACTGGATGGAAGAGTGTGAGTGAAGAAACTGATGAAAGAGAGTGAGTGAAGAAACTGGATGGAAGAGAGTGAGTGAAGAAACTGATGAAAGAGAGTGAGTGAAGGAACTGGATGGAAGACAGTGAGTGAAGGAACTGGATGGAAGAGTGTGAGTGAAGGAACTGGATGGAAGAGAGTGAGTGAAGGAACTGGATGGAAGAGTGTGGGTGAAGGAACTGGATGGAAGAGAGTGAGTGAAGGAACTGGATGGAAGAGAGTGAGTGAAGAAACTGATGAAAGAGAGTGAGTGAAGAAACTGGATGGAAGAGAGTGAGTGAAGAAACTGATGAAAGAGAGTGAGTGAAGGAACTGGATGGAAGAGAGTGAGTGAAGAAACTGATGAAAGAGAGTGAGTGAAGGAACTGGATGGAAAAGAGTGAGTGAAGAAAGTGAGTGAAGAAACTGATTAAAGAGAGTGAGTGAAGGAACTGGATGGAAGAGTGTGAGTGAAAAAACTGATGAAAGAGTGAGTGAAAGAACTGGATGGAAAAGAGTGAGTGAAGAAACTGATGAAAGAGAGTGAGTGAAGGAACTGGATGGAAAAGAGTGAGTGAAGAAACTGGATGGAAGAGAGTGAGTGAAGAAACTGATGAAAGAGAGTGAGTGAAGAAACTGGATGGAAGAGAGTGAGTGAAGGAACTGGATGGAAGAGTGTGAGTGAAGAAACTGATGAAAGAGAGTGAGTGAAGAAACTGGATGGAAGAGAGTGAGTGAAGAAACTGGATGGAAGAGAGTGAGTGAAGAAACTGATGAAAGAGAGTGAGTGAAGAAACTGGATGGAAGAGAGTGAGTGAAGGAACTGGATGGAAGAGTGTGAGTGAAGAAACTGGATGGAAGAGTGTGAGTGAAGGAACTGGATGAAAGAGAGTGAGTGAAGAAACTGGATGGAAGAGTGTGAGTGAAGAAACTGATGAAAGAGAGTGAGTGAAGGAACTGGATGGAAGAAAGTGAGTGAAGGAACTGGATGGAAGAGTGTGAGTGAAGAAACTGGATGGAAGAGAGTGAGTGAAGGAACTGGATGGAAGAGTGTGAGTGAAGAAACTGATGAAAGAGAGTGAGTGAAGGAATTGGATGGAAAAGAGTGAGTGAAGAAACTGGATGGAAGAGAGTGAGTGAAGGAACTGGATGGAAGAGTGTGAGTGAAGAAACTGGATGGAAGAGTGTGAGTGAAGGAACTGGATGGAAGAAAGTGAGTGAAAAAACTGGATGGAAGAGAGTGAGTGAAGGAACTGGATGAAAGAGAGTGAGTGAAGAAACTGGATGGAAGAGTGTGAGTGAAGAAACTGATGAAAGAGAGTGAGTGAAGAAACTGGATGGAAGAGAGTGAGTGAAGGAACTGGATGGAAGAGTGTTAGTGAAGGAACTGGATGAAAGAGAGTGAGTGAAGAAACTGGATGGAAGAGTGTGAGTGAAGAAACTGATGAAAGAGAGTGAGTGAAGAAACTGGATGGAAGAGAGTGAGTGAAGGAACTGGATGGAAGAGTGTGAGTGAAGAAACTGGATGGAAGAGAGTGAGTGAAGGAACTGGATGGAAGAGAGTGAGTGAAGGAACTGGATGGAAGAGAGTGAGTGAAGAAACTGATGAAAGAGAGTGAGTGAAGGAATTGGATGGAAGAGAGTGAGTGAAGAAACTGGATGAAAGAGTGTGAGTGAAGAAACTGATGGAAAAGAGTGAGTGAAGGAACTGGATGGAAGAGAGTGAGTGAAGAAACTGGATGGAAGAGAGTGAGTGAAGGAACTGGATGGAAGAGAGTGAGTGAAGAAACTGGATGGAAGAGAGTGAGTGAAGAAACTGATGAAAGAGAGTGAGTGAAAGAACTGGATGGAAGAAAGTGAGTGAAGAAACTGGATGGAAGAGAGTGAGTGAAGGAACTGGATGGAAGAAAGTGAGTGAAGAAACTGATGGAAAAGAGTGAGTGAAGGAACTGGATGGAAGAGAGTGAGTGAAGAAACTGGATGGAAGAGAGTGAGTGAAGGAACTGGATGGAAGAGAGTGAGTGAAGAAACTGGATGGAAGAGTGTGAGTGAAGAAACTGATGAAAGAGTGTGAGTGAAGAAACTGATGAAAGAGTGTGAGTGAAGAAACTGGATGGAAGAGAGTGAGTGAAGGAACTGGATGGAAGAAAGTGAGTGAAGAAACTGATGGAAAAGAGTGAGTGAAGGAACTGGATGGAAGAGAGTGAGTGAAGAAACTGGATGGAAGAGAGTGAGTGAAGGAACTGGATGGAAGAGAGTGAGTGAAGGAACTGGATGGAAGAAAGTGAGTGAAGAAACTGATGGAAAAGAGTGAGTGAAGGAACTGGATGGAAGAGAGTGAGTGAAGAAACTGGATGGAAGAGAGTGAGTGAAGGAACTGGATGGAAGAGAATGAGTGAAGAAACTGGATGGAAGAGTGTGAGTGAAGAAACTGATGAAAGAGTGTGAGTGAAGAAACTGATGAAAGAGTGTGAGTGAAGAAACTGATGAAAGAGTATGAGTGAAGAAACTGGATGAAGTGTTTATTTAAAAGGCGAGAAACTTTTTGGATAAAGGAAAAATAGAAAAGACTTTAGATTTTGCCACCGAAGTGGCTAGTTTATTGTGCACTCCACATCCATCCTGTGGACGGTAGCCCAAGAGCATATTTTTATTCATTAACACATTGGCCATCTCCCACCAAGGCAGGGTGACCCGAAAAAGAAAACTTTCATCATCATTCACTCCATCACTATCTTGCCAGAGGCGCGGTTACACTACAGATATAAAACTGCAACATTAACATCTACAGCTCACTTATCTGTTACAAGCAAATTTAAGAAATTTGTTTAATATATCTGGTATCTTATTTTCATTAATAAGATATCTTGACATGTCACAGGTTAAGAACAGAAGAGAATGAGAAAAGGAAGAACGTCTGTGGGAAAGATCAAGTGAAGGTGTTTAGTGATGAAAAATAAACCTGTAGTTTTATGGGATTCAAGCAATTTATTTTCTTTTGAAAACATTTTTTTTTCGTTTGAATCGTAATAATTTTCTTCCTGACGTCAGTCTTTTGAAAAATGCAAAACGCTGGGGCTAACCACGTTTCGCTCGTTAATCTCCTCATTTAACTCTGGTACTTAGTATACTCCACACTAACGAGCGGAAGGTTCACGTTAACTGCTTTAATTTATTTTTTGTCGTAACAAGAGACTCTTTACAAGATTTCCGATTTTTTTATATTACTTTTATGTATAATTAAACTATATACCTTATGGATCGTACAGCGTCTATGAAATGAGTTTTAATCAAATATTGTCCCATTTAACTATATTATAACATGACAAAGATAGTACTGAGAGATTAATAATATCATGCTGTACTGAGACTGAGAGATTAATAATACCATGCTGTCTTAAGATTGAGAGATTAATAATAGCATGTTGTCTTAAGACTGAGAGATTAATAATAGCATGTTGTCTTAAGACTGAGAGATTAATAATAGCATGCTGTCTTAAGATTGAGAGATTAATAATAGCATGTTGTCTTAAGACTGAGAGATTAATAATACCATGTTGTCTTAAGACTGAGAGATTAATAATAGCATGCTGTCTTAAGACTGAGAGATTAATAATACCATGCCGTCTTAAGACTGAGAGATTAATAACAGTATTAGGTCTTAAGACTCAGAGATTTAATAACAATATGCGGTCTTAAGATTGCTACAGTCTTTATTATAGTCTCAAGAAAAAGGCATAGAAGTGTTTTGAAGAGTAGGCCACATGTCTAAAAAATTCATATGTACGTGTGGGCCGCAGAAATACTTTATTGATATGAAAGGTAAAGTATACCCTGTCAGTTATTCAAAAATAAGACTGGTGCCATGACTCCTGGCTGGAGTCAGATGCAGAATAAAAGTGGCAAGGAGTTGGTTAGGCTATTCTGGCCTAGTAGTTCGTGTATGCTATTTATTTAGGCAAAAACAAAAAACTAAATATTATCAAAATCTCAAGTAGGTCACATACTAGACGCCCCTGCTCTAAAGTCTAGAGACTACTGAGAGAAGATAAACTGCAAGGATGCTTTGACCTTTCGATCTGTGGATTGCTGGAAGACTTCTTATCGCCCTAGAACAGTAACAATCAAGCTTACTCAGACGAACTTATATCTACATATTCCACTTTGGACAGGCAATACTACTCTTTTATTGTGGATAGCAGGAAGTTTAGCCACTCCTTTTTCAAATATCATTAGTAATAGGATAGAGAACATGGGCTAGAATAGGCATTAACGTTAACAGTCCAGTTATGAAGGTAATGTATGTCAGTGAGCCAGTTAAATTATGCTCCTCCGGGACTATAAAAGCAGCTGGAGAGGAAGTTAGTCAGCAACAGTATATATACACCAGACCATTTAATGACGAAGGCACACGCACTCTTGCGTCCTCTGTGCACACTACTGTAAACTTGTAAAACTTTAAAGCTCGTTCCAGGTTGTTTTTATTTTCGTTTGTAAACATTTTTCCTCTTAGCGCAGTAGTCTACGACTTGATGCAAGAGACCCTATATCATGTTATAGCTCTGATTGCTTTCTATAAGTAATCTAGGTCAGGATGAATTCTAAGTCCTCCAGTAACTTTTTTTCTAAGAACAAACCAAAAAAAAAATGAAATAAAAGCAGGAAGTGTGTTACTTACTTTAACAGGCAGGAGCTCAGGGACTTTTTATTATCTGCTTTTCACTTCTTATCTTTTCAGTTATTCCTCTTATACGCCTTTTTCCTTTTATCCCATGCTCCTCCCATAGTTCCTTTTAAACCTTAGGTTTCCATCTTTTTACCTTACTTCTATCCTCACTTTTTTAACATATTTGTAACTTTTATTCTTGTTGTCTCTTTCTATCTGGTTTCGGTTCCTAAGAATTTACAAGATTCTTTGTGTACTGACAACCTTAATTCAGCGTCCCTTCTCTAATTTTACTGAATCCTCTTTCCTGATTTCCTAACATTACCCATCCCATATTCCAGTCCATTTTTGTCCTCTTCCATCTCGCCCTCTTACTCCTTTCGGCGCTTTCTTCTCAGCAGCAACTTCTCTTTCTTCTTACTTATTTCCGATACCGATGGCTATCTCTTCCTACTTACACTCTTCTTTATTCTCTCTCTTCTCCTCTTGTCTCTTTTCATTTTGTAGATAAATGGTTTAAAGAACCGACAGGATAATGAATTAGACACTTGTGCAGCACTTGGGTATCCTTACTGAGGAAACATTCGGCCAACCAGTGGCTTCCTCAGTCCAATACAGAGAAGAATGGTTGAAAATCAGGAGTTTGAGATGTCCCGTAGCTGGGTTGCTAGTGTACTCAGCTCACGCACTGACCCGTGCTAACCTTATAAGAACATAAGAACGAAGGAACACTACAGAAGACCTACTGGCCCATGCGAGGCAGGTCCAAGTCTCCTACCGGCTTAAGCCAATGCACCCAACCTAGTCAGGTCAGGTCACATTGACTTAAGGGAGGAACACGGCAACCGACCTGGTAGCACAAGCTATCAGGTCCAACTCACACCCACCCACATCCACTCATGTATTTATCCAACCTATTTTTAAAGCTACACAACGTTCTGGCCTCTATAACTGTACTCGGGAGTTTGTTCCACTCATCCACAACTCTATTACCAAACCAGTACTTTCCTATATCCTTCCTGAATCTGAATTTTTCCAACTTAAAACCATTGCTGCGAGTCCTGTCTAGGCTAGATATTTTCAGCACACTATTTGCATCCCCTTTATTTATTCCTGTCTTCCATTTATACACCTCAATCATATCCCCCCTAATTCTACGTCTTTCTAGAGAGTGCAGATTCAGGGCCCTTAGTCTATCCTCATAGGGAAGGTTTCTGATACATGGGATCAATGGGATCAACTTTGTCATCCTCCTTTGTACATTTTCCAGAGAATTTATATCCATTCTGTAATACGGTGACCAAAACTGTGCAGCATAATCTAAATGAGGCCTAACCAAGGATGTATAGAGTTGAAGAACAACCTGAGGACTCCTATTATTTATGCTTCTTGATGTGAAGCCAAGGATTCTATTAGCTTTATTGCGAACACTTATGCACTGTTGTCTTGGTTTCAGATTACTGCTAACCAGAACTCCTAAATCTTTTTCGCAATCCGTAATATTAAGATCTACATTATTTAGTTTATATGTGGCATGGTTACTGTCCTGTCCAACATTTAGAACTTTGCATTTGTCTATATTAAACTGCATCTGCCACTTCTCCGACCACTGCATCAGTCTATTCAAATCTTCCTGGAGTGCTCGAATGTCCTCGTCAGAATGAATTCGACGGCCTATTTTGGTGTCATCGGCAAACTTGCCGATGTCGCTCTTTATGCCCTCATCTATGTCGTTTATGTAGATTGTGAACAGCAGTCTACATAAACGACATAGATGAGGGCATAAAGAGCGACATCGACAAGTTTGCCGATGACACCAAAATAGGCCGTCGAATTCATTCTGACGAGGACATTCGAGCACTCCAGGAAGATTTGAATAGACTGATGCAGTGGTCGGAGAAGTGGCAGATGCAGTTTAATATTCTCTTGGTACTTTTTTTATTAGCCAGGTTACACATGTAGCCTCTTAAGCCCTGAAGCAACCTAATCAATCACTTCTTTTTTACCTTGTCACTTTTTCTGCTCTGAAAATATTGAAGTCAGGTCAATAAATTATTCACTTTAATACGTATTTTGCTGGAAATTCTACCATAAACCATTAGTTAAAAATCTAATTTTACCCAGACTGATATTTTCCCACCAGATACACATTAATTAACCAAGCTTATTGTTATTATTATCATGGGGAGCGCTAAACCCGTAGGATTATACAGCACCTGCCGGGGGGGGGGGGAAGAGGAAGGCATTCAGGCTTAATTCAGGGAACTGAAGTACAGATCCAATTCCCTAGATCAAGAGCCCCTCACCAGCGTCAAGAAACTTCCCTTGAGGAGTAACCAAGTCTATTTGACATTTAAATTTTATTTTTAGACATTTAAATTTTATTTTTAGAAATTTAAATTATTGAACAATTTATGTTTTACATCCAAGAGTTATGTAGTTGCGGGATCCAAGTCCATAGTATGGAAGGGTGCACTGGAACTTTGTTTCTCCTGAAACTTGGACGTAGATTCAACTTAGCTTCCTAAGCATGCGTTGTTTACTTAAAAAACGAGAGGAAAAACTGACGTTCACATTTTTGTGTGAACGTCAGTCTGTATCATATTCGCTTCTATTTTTGTAATTTCATCACTTGCATTATATCATGTGAACCACGATGAATGTGTCAATGGAAGTTTACAGTTCGTTATTGTTGTTGCTAAAAGTATATCAAGATAGTGATTACTATTCTTTGTTATGGATACATAACCGCATTTTAATTAAGGTCGCCTGTACGAGTCAGTGTAATGCGACACCTGCAGATAGAATGCTATGAAAGTACTTTGTGTAGTGTAAGTTTATTCAGGTATACCTAGAGAGGGTTCCGGGGGTCAATGCCCCCGCGGCCCGGTCTGTGACCGGGCTTCATGGTGGATCAGGGTCTGATCAACCAGGCTGTTACTGTTGGCCGCACGTAAACCGACGTACGAACCACAGCCCGGCTGGTCAGTACTGACTTTAGGAGCCTTTCCAGCGCCTTTTTGAAGACAGCCAGGGGTCTACTGGTAATCCCCCTTAAGTATGCTGGGAGGCAGTTGTACAGTCTTGGGCCCTTGACACTTGCTGTGTTGTCTCTCAGTGTACTCGTGGCGTCCCTGGTTTTCATTGGGGAATGTTGCATCGTCTGTCGAGTCCTTTGCTTTCATAAGGAGTGATTTTCGTGTACATAGATTATCATACATAGTAACATATGTGCAGAGAACCTAGGATAACCCAAAAAAGTCATAGTGACTTATTGCCACTGGGGTCCTTTGACACTGAGTCGAGCTCATGGACGATTACCAAAAATGTAAGATAAAATGTGCTGGGTTGAAAATAATGGGGATGAAAGAACGTTCAGGAAATGAGTGATCATCTTAACCTCCCTTCTCTCATTTATAACCTCATTAGGTGAAAGCTTGTCCAACTTGTCCATCTCCAGCTTTAGGGATGTAAATACCCATTAGTGCAAACGTAGATATTTTTTATTTTCACTTGTATGAGGGTACTTATATACTTATCACGTACATAGCCTATGTTAGGTCCTTAACTGATTATGCTGCTCCCATGTTGATATTAGCTAGAGAAAGTTCTCTCCGACCCTTGGAGTTAATGCAAAATGAAGCTCTCAGAATTATTCTTGGCTGTCCCAAATCTACAAAGGTTTTTAATATGAGGAAGGAGCTAGGTATTTCTAGTATCAGTGATAAGATTATTGAGATTAACACTGTACTCGGTATTAAAATGTTAAGAAATGAACCAGACACTGTCACAATGAATCTTACTAAGTGTCTCGAAGTAAATACACACAGATCTAAATGGATTGTGAAAACGTGCAGTTTCATTAAGTTTCATAATCTGCATGAACTGTATCACTGTAGGCAACAAGAGCATTTCACCCCTCCATGGAAGATGTGTTCATTTAATATCACATACCTGCAAGTCCCTCCCAAGAAGCTCAGTGCTAGTAATCCCTTCCTTAAATCACTTCTTGAAGCAACTGCTCAAGAAGAAATTTCTCGCCTAGCTGGTAGTAATAAGTTATCACAAGTTATATACACTGATGGATCTAAACAGGAGTCTTCTGGCAGGGCTGCATCTGCACTTGTTGCCACCTCCCTAGTTAAGAATGATAATAAACTTGTTGAACTAGGCATAAGAATTAACAACTGGGCGTCTACATTGCAAACTGAACTGTTTGCAATCCTAATGGCGCTAAAGCTAACTTATGACACTGAGGTTGACTCTATCATCGTTACTGATTCTGTGTAATCACTGAAGGCTCTTGACTCATATAATGACTCCAACAACATGCTCATTGGAGAAGCCAGGTATAGATACTCAAAAATCAGGGACAAAGGAATTAATGTACAATTGCTATGGATCCCATCGCACATTGGATTACTCCTTCATGATAAAGTTGGTATGTTAGCCAAGAAGAGTACCAAGAAGGAGAATGTAGAATATAACTTTGGTATATCTGTGTCTAGCATTAGGAATAATATTAGGAGAGAAGTAAATAATGAAAATGGTTGTTGTAGGAATGCAGTTAGAAGCCTGAGTAGATCTATAAACCACTATGATAATATGAACATAGATAAGTATGTTTATGGAGCAACTTGCGATGTGAACAGACTGACTGATGTTGTAGTGGCCAGACTTAGGCTTGGTTACAAGTACTTCTGGCAGTTTGAGAGACACACAGATGATGATCAAACTATATGTAAATTATGTGATCAGGCATATGGTCACTGTCTTGAACACTATGTGCTTAATTGTCCACTTATTGAGGAATACAGAGATAGACAGTATAATAACCTATGTGACATGTCAATATATCTTATTAATGAAAATAAGATACCAGATATACTAAGCAAATTTCCTAAATTTGCTTGTAACAGATAAGTGAACTACAGATATGCAGATATAAATCCATATGTATTACTGTTAATCCTTTGGGAACTAGTTCCTAGGCCTTTTGTGTATCCATATGTTCTTGCGCTACCGTCCACAGGATGGATGTGGGGTGCACAATAAACTAGCCACTTCGGTGGCAAAATCTAATCTAAATCAATCGTCAATGCCATTGGCCTTGGATAGCACACAACGTTCTGCTGCTCGTTATTATTATTATAACCAAGGGAGAAGCGCTAAACCCCCAGGATCATACAGCGCCTTTGGGGGAATGTGGAAGGTATTCAGGTTTAATTCAGGGAACTGGAGCACAGATCCAATTCCCTAGATCAAGAATCCCTTACCAGCATCAAGGAACCTTCGAGGGGTGCTTGGTACTAGCCCCGGCTTGTGTATTGCTTTTTCTCTTTCTCTTTAGACTTGCTTCTCACCCCACGATTTTAATCCTATCCCTACTTCCCACTCATCGCTCAGGAGTCCTTACTTGAGAGCCCTTCTAGTCTATTATCAGGGTTTGTGTAAATATATAAACATTAATACAATTCTCTGTTAAATTTTCTAGTGATTAGTATCACCCCAATGGAAATAAGTCACTTTGGCTAACTTTTCGGGTTATCCTAGATAATTTACACATGCTAATATGTATGATAAATTTACGTGTGTCTATCTGTACTTAAGTATACTTACTTCTATTCACATGGGCGGTAAAAAGACATTTAATGAAGTTTGTCTGAATTTCCATTTTCTTTTCTAATTTTCTAGGTTTCCTGAAGTTCCTCTTTAGCTGCTAGACTAATTCATTTTTCTTGAATATTTTTGTGGATTATTTACCCGGTGGATTAGTATTATTATTATTATAATCAAAAAGAAGCGCTAAGCCACAAGGGCTATACAGCGGTGGATTAGTAACCCAGGATAATCCAGTGAAGCCACTGGTATCGAGCTGTCTTCCTTCATTCCACTGGGGTCCTTACTCCACTCCCCCAGGATGTGATTCACCCCAGTTGTCTAACACCCAGGTCCTTACTTACTGCTAGGTGAACAGGTGCATCAAGTGTAGGAGCACATGAGCAACATTAAGATAAGATTTTGTTAGAATTTTTAACTGGTTTTGTTAGCCACTCAGGATAACCCAATAAACTCTGTGCTTCATTAGGGACATGCTCAGGCATGTTAGTGGCTGTCTTTTTACTTAACATTTCATAAAATGTATTATAATCATTGGGAAGCGCTAAACCCATAGGGATTATACAGCGCCTGGGGAGGGAGGTGAAATGGAAGGCATTCCGACTCAATTCAGGGAACTGGAACACAGATCCAATTCCCTAGATCAAGAGCCCCCTCACCAGCATCAGGAAACCTTCCGAGGGGTCATGAAATGTAGATCACACATTGTATCCTATGCAAAGAAATAAAAATTGTATTGTATTGTATCTTGGTCCTCAGGATCTGACCCACAAGTTATTATTATAATCAAAAGAAACGCTAAACCTACAAGGGTCATACAGTATCCATTCTTTCTTATTATAATAATAATACAGCACCCACAACAGTTGACTAAGTCAGGTAACTATTTACTACTAGGTGAACTGCAATTAAGCCCTCAGTCCCTCAGTGTGAAAGCTGAAATATCTGGAGAATCTCTCTTCTGAACTCAGTGTTTGAGTTTATTGGGTTGTCCTGGGTTAAGATAAGATTTGGTTGGATTTTTAACCTAGAATGTTAGCCACCCAGGATAACCCAAGAAAGTGTGTCATCATGGACTGTATGTCTTATTTCCACTGGGGTTCTTAATCTTGTTCCCCAGGGTGTGACCCACACCAGTCAACTAACACCCAAATACCTACTTACTACTAGGTGAACAAGGAAGCAGGTGTAAGGAAACATGCCCAGTGTTTCCACCCATGCCAGGGATTGTTCCATGGACATTCATGCGAGACGAGAACATTGCCAACCCGTCACATGACATCTGCATGCCCTCAGGGTCACTAACAGTTCTGAATGCTATGCATCAAGGACTAAATAAAAGTTACTAAACCTTAACTGCTGGTAAATCTTAGAGGGAAAAGATTGAACTGATTTTGGCCTGTGGTCCCAAATTTCAAGTTTTACAGAAGAAATTGGAAAAATTGAAATACTGGTTATGATAAGATAATTTGAGATTCTCATCTGATTAGCTTCAAGCCTTCAACATGATAATACAAGAAATGGCAGAAATCGTACACCAAATCCAGTCATTCCTGGAGTGGAACCACAGTCGATGGCCTCCACTCCAAACCAACAGATACAGATACTAATGCCGGAAAAAAAATCCCCCCCCCCCAGTACCAACAATACCACCAGTCCGATGACATTCTTCTTTGCAAATATACAGGGTCTAAAGCCAGCAACAAACAACAAAATACCTTTCATTCGTGGACTGCTTGCAGAGGCAAAGGCAATGTTCGCGGCTTTCACTGAGACCCACATAAAGGATCACTTGGACAACGAAATATGGATCCCAGGTTACAACCTATACAGATGTGACAGAGTGAACAGGCAAAAGGGGGGGGGGGGCCTGTACATTGCAGAGTCACTTGTTTGCACAGAACTGCTAAATGCCTCAAATGATGTAGTGGAAGTTTTAGCAGTAAAGGTCGAGAACCAAAACCTAGTCATTGTGGTAGTCTACAAGCCTCCGGATGCAACATCCCAGCAATTCCAGGAACAGCTGTTAAAAATTGACCACTGTCTGGAAAATCTTCCAGCTCCTGCACCCAACATCTTGCTCCTGGGGGATTTCAACTTAAGGCACCTAAAATGGAGGAATATAGCAAATAATATTGTTGCAGTAATAACACCAGGAGGCAGCTCTGATGAAAACTCACACTCACACGAGCTTTTAAATCTCTGCACAAAATTCAATTTAAACCAGCAAATAATAGAGCCTACTAGACTGGAGAATACACTAGACCTCATCTTCACTAACAATGATGATCTGATAAGAAATGTCACCATATCAAAAACAATATACTCAGATCACAACATAATTGAGGTTCAGACATGTATGCGTGGAGCCCCAGACCGACATAATGAGACTAGTCACGAGGGATCATTCACCAAATTCAACTTCAATAACAAAAACATAAAGTGGGACCAAGTAAACCAAGTCCTAACCGATATAAGCTGGGAAGATATACTAAGCAACACAGACCCCAACGTATGCCTAGAACAGATTAACTTGGTGGCACTCAATGTATGCACAAGGCTTATTCCTCCGTGTTTATCAAGAACTGCAAGAAGCCCCTATCACGAGCCTTTACCATCCTATGGAGAGGGAGCATGGACACGAGGGTCGTCCCACAGTTACTAAAAACAACAGACATAGCCCCACTCCACAAAGGGGGCAGTAAAGCAACAGCAAAGAACTACAGACCAATAGCACTAACATCCCATATCATAAAAATCTTTGAAAGAGTCCTAAGAAGCAAGATCACCACCCATCTAGAAACCCATCAGTTACACAGCCCAGGGCAACATGGGTTTAGAACAGGTCGCTCCTGTGTCTCAACTATTGGATCACTACGACAAGGTCCTAGATGCACTAGAAGACAAAAAGAATGCAGATGTAATATATACAGACTTTGCAAAAGCCTTCGACAAGTGTGACCATGGCGTAATAGCACACAAAATGCGTGCTAAAGGAATAACAGGAAAAGTCGGTCGATGGATCTATAATTTCCTCACTAACAGAACACAGAGAGTAGTAGTCAACAGAGTAAAGTCCGAGGCAGGCACGGTGAAAAGCTCTGTTCCACAAGGCACAGTACTCGCTCCCATCTTGTTCCTCTTCCTCATATCTGACATAGACAAGGATGTCAGCCACAGCACCGTGTCTTCCTTTGCAGATGACACCCGAATCTGCATGACAGTGTCTTCCATTGCAGACACTGCAAGGCTCCAGGCGGACATCAACCAAATCTTTCAGTGGGCTGCAGAAAACAATATGAAGCTCAACGATGAGAAATTTCAATTACTCAGATATGGTAAACACGAGGAAATTAAATCTTCATCAGAGTACAAAACAAATTCTGGCCACAAAATAGAGCGAAACACCAACGTCAAAGACCTGGGAGTGATCATGTCGGAGGATCTCACCTTCAAGGACCATAACATTGTATCGATCGCATCTGCTAGAAAAATGAGAGGATGGATAATGAGAACCTTCAAAACGAGGGATGCCAAGCCCATGATGACACTCTTCAGGTCACTTGTTCTATCTAGGCTGGAATATTGCTGCACACTAACAGCACCTTTCAAGGCAGGTGAAATTGCTGACCTAGAAAATGTACAGAGAACCTTCACGGCACGCATAACGGAGATAAAACACCTCAATTACTGGGAGCACTTGAGGTTCCTGAACCTGTATTCCCTGGAACACAGGCGGGAGAGATACATGATTATATACACCTGGAAAATCCTAGAGGGACTAGTACCGAACTTGCACACAAAAATCACTCACTACGAAAGCAAAAGACTTGGCAGACGATGCAACATCCCCCCAATGAAAAGCAGGGGTGTCACTAGCAAGTTAAGAGACCATACAATAAGTGTCAGGGGCCCCGAGACTGTTCAACTGCCTCCCAGCATACATAAGGGGGATTACCAACAGACCCCTGGCAGTCTTCAAGCTGGCACTGGACAAGCACCTAAAGTCGGTTCCTGATCAGCTGGGCTGTGGCTCATACGTTGGTTTGCGTGCAGCCAGCAGTAACAGCCTGGTTGATCAGGCTCTGATCCACCAGGCCTAGTCACAGACCGGGCTGCGGGGGCGTTGACCCCCGGAACTCTCTCCAGGTATGCGAGATAACTACAGAATGTCTTCTCAGTTTGGCTTTAAACTTTTGAAGCTGTTCCTATTGGAAAGTTTGTGTTAGCTATTTGTATGCTAATTTGTTAATTTTTATTAAAGAAATTGGTCTTAGACAGGGATGTGTAATGTCACCATGGTTGTTTAATATATTTATAGATGGGGTTGTAAAGGAAGTAAATGCTAGGGTGTTCGGGAGAGGGGTGGGATTAAATTTTGGGGAATCAAATTCAAAATGGGAATTGACACAGTTACTTTTTGCTGATGATACTGTGCTTATGGGAGGTTCTAAAGAAAAATTGCAAAGGTTAGTTGATGAGTTTGGGAATGTGTGTAAAGGTAGAAAGTTGAAAGTGAACATAGAAAAGAGTAAGGTGATGAGGGTGTCAAATGATTTAGATAAAGAAAAATTGGATATCAAATTGGGGAGGAGGAGTATGGAAGAAGTGAATGTTTTCAGATACTTGGGAGTTGATGTGTCGGCGGATGGATTTATGAAGAATGAGGTTAATCATAGAACTGATGAGGGAAAAAAGGTGAGTGGTGCGTTGAGGTATATGTGGAGTCAAAAAACGTTATCTATGGAGGCAAAGAAGGGAATGTATGAAAGTATAGTAGTACCAACACTCTTATATGGGTGTGAAGCTTGGGTGGTAAATGCAGCAGCGAGGAGACGGTTGGAGGCAGTGGAGATGTCCTGTTTAAGGGCAATGTGTGGTGTAAATATTATGCAGAAAATTCGGAGTGTGGAAATTAGGAAAAGGTGTGGAGTTAATAAAAGTATTAGTCAGAGGGCAGAAGAGGGGTTGTTGAGGTGGTTTGGTCATTTAGAGAGAATGGATCAAAGTAGAATGACATGGAAAGCATATAAATCTATAGGGGAAGGAAGGCGGGGTAGGGGTCGTCCTCGAAAGGGTTGGAGAGAGGGGGTAAAGGAGGTTTTGTGGGCAAGGGGCTTGGACTTCCAGCAAGCGTGCATGAGCGTGTTAGATAGGAGTGAATGGAGACGAATGGTACTTGGGACATGACGATCTGTTGGAGTGTGAGCAGGGTAATATTTAGTGAAGGGATTCAGGGAAACCGGTTATTTTCATATAGTCGGACTTGAGTCCTGGAAATGGGAAGTACAATGCCTGCACTTTAAAGGAGGGGTTTTGGGATATTGGCAGTTTGGAGGGATATGTTGTGTATCTTTATATGTGTATGCTTCTAAACTGTTGTATTCTGAGCACCTCTGCAAAAACAGTGATAATGTGCGAGTGTGGTGAAAGTGTTGAATGATGATGAAAGTATTTTCTTTTTGGGGATTTTCTTTCTTTTTTGGGTCACCCTGCCTCGGTGGGAGATGGCCGACTTGTTGAAAAAAAAAAAAAAAAAAAAACTTATGAATGCCTCTACATTTTCACTTAATGTCTTCAATGCTAATACTTAAGTGCGTTACAAACTCATCCGCACTCTACCTCTTTCACGCAACAAGGAACTGGGGATTTGCTACATGGGGATACCTTAGATCAATGCAGCAACCAAAATACATAGTCAAGTTTTATTGAGTATCCAAAAGGGGACCTTCAGTTAGCTGTGTCTACCTTTTCTGAATGGCTTGCATACTCATGCAAGTGTAAAGACATATGCCTCCATAAATATGCAATGCAACCATATGCACACGTATACAGTGGTACCTTGAGTTACGAACTTAATTCCTTCCAGAAGGCTGTTCGAGTGCCGATACCAAACGAATTTGTTTCCATAAGGAATGTAAATCATACTCCCAAAAAAACACTTACAAAAGCACTTACAAAAATACACTTACATAATTGTTCGAGTTGGGAGCTGTTCAAAACTCGAGGTACCACTGTATATGTATATATGCATACACACTTTATAACTCGAGTGGGTGGATTAATAAAATTAAAGATTATTATATTCATGAGGAAATGCTAAATTCATAAGGAGGTGATCAGGACTGATCCTAGGAAGGGGCACTTCAATAATACCTTTTCCCTCTTGAAGGTTGCAAACAATTATTTGGAAATGTAGTTTGAAAGATTTTGCATACTGTGTAAGTGTGGGCAAGGTAATTTTTCTTAAAAGACTCCAGGGAAATTGCTTAGCCAACTCCAATTTGGGGAAACTCAGTTCCTGCATTGCAACATATATTTGACTGGAAAGGCAGCGAGGGTGTGAGATATGGTGAATATACAGTGGACCCCCGCATAGCGACTTTAATCCGTGCAAGAGGGCACATTGTTATGCGAAATGATCGGTATGCGAATGAATTTTCCCTATAAGAAATAATGGAAATCAAATTAATCCGTGCAAGACACCCAAAAGTATGAAAAAAATTTTTTTACCACATGAAATATACATTTTCCTACACACAAAGAGAAGGATACATGCACAATATATATTGTGCATGTACTACTCTACTAAATGAAGAATAAATGACACTTACCTTTATTGAAGATGCAGCAATGACTGATGAGACACTGTGTCCTGGGAGTGCCTTTTCCTCCTGAGTGCTGTAGGTCCTGTTTGGCATTTTCTTCCAGAACAGGCCTTATCACACTGTGTATGCCACTACGATTCTTAAATCTCTCAAACCAACCTTTGCTGGCTTTAAATTCACCAATATGAGCACTAGTTCCAGGCATTTTTCCCTGTTCACCTGGGTGTTAGTCGACTGGTGTGGGTTGCATCCTGGGAGACAAGATTAAGGACCCCAATGGAAATAAGTTAGACAGTCTTCGATGACACTGACTTTTTTGGGTTATCCTGGGTGGCAAATCCTCTGGGGTTAATTGTTTCTTGGTATTCTCAATAAGCCACACCAACAACGGTGCTACAGCAGCAGCAGCAGCAGCAGCTGACAGTGCTACAGCAGCAGCAGCAGCTGACAGTGCTACAGCAGCAGCAGACGATGCTACAGCAGCAGCAGACGGTACTACAGCAGCAGCTGACGGTGGTACAGCAGCAGCAGCAGCTGACAGTGCTACAGCAGCAGCAGACGATGCTACAGCAGCAGCAGACGGTACTACAGCAGCAGCCGACGGTGGTACAGCAGCAGCAGCTGACAGTGCTACAGCAGCAGCAGACGATGCTACAGCAGCAGCAGATGGTACTACAGCAGCAGCAGACGGTACTACAGCAGCAGCAGCAGCAGCTGACGGTGGTACAACAGCAGCAGCAGCTGACGGTGCTACAGCAGCAGCAGCAGCTGACAGTGCAGCAGCAGCAGCAGCAGCTGACGGTGGTACAGCAGCAGCAGCAGCTGTACCACCAATAGTAGCGATGGTTGATTGGGGTTTATTATACAACCTGGACAGCTCGGAGACACGCACTCCACTTTCATACTTATCAATGATCTTTTTCTTCATCTCTATAGTAATTCTCACCCTTATTGCTGTAGGGTTGGCACTAGAAGCTTTCTTGGGGCCCATGGTCACTTATTTAGCAGATAAAATCACCAAAAACACTGTAATAATACGAAATGTTCCGATTGTATGCTTGGATGTTACCGCGGAGGCTGGCTGGTAAACAATGCCACCGGCGGCACGTGAGGCTGGCTAAGGGCGCACATTGGACGCGTCTCGGACGAACAGCGGTGAACGGGTTTTTGAGCGGTATGCGAGGCAAAATTTTTGCGATAAAAGCGAGCGGTATGCGGACTGAACGTTATGTGATGCCGACGGTATGCGGGGGTCCACTGTACTTTTTTTTTAAATGAAAAGTAAATTATTTTTTTTTAATGTAAAAATATATATTAATCAATTAATCTATTTTAACCCAACCAGACACATGTACATTTGGGTTAAATTTATTATGATTAGGCAGTCTTCACAGACCCCTGGCAGTCTTCAAGCTGGCACTGGACAAGCACCTAAAGTCGGTTCCCGACCAGCCGGGCTGTGGCTCATACGTTGGTTTGCGTGCAGCCAGCAGTAACAGCCTGGCTGATTAGGCTCTGATCCACCAGGAGGCCTGGTCACAGACCGGGCCGCGGGGGCGTTGACCCCCGGAACTCTCTCCAGGTAAACTCCAGGTTAGGCTTGTAGTAAAATTTCACAAGTAGAACACTGTATATTTAGGATTTAAACATCATATGAATGAGATGTAAAATAATAATATATAATATGTGCATATACCATGTAAAATAGTAAATAAAAGCATCTAAAAAGATAAAACAAAATATTTCATTTAAAATAATTTTAGTGATTTTTACATTCAGTGTCTGTATTAAACTTAATACAAGTACCATATACAATTTATTTTCAGTATAATACTTTAATACAGGAAAAAATGAGAAACCAAATCAGTAGGATCCATATTTGACAACCAGCTAACTTCTAACACAAAGGATCGATAAAGAAATACACTTACTATGACATCTTTCAGAAAGTACAAAAGATAGTAATAGTAATAAAAGTATAATAAAATTTGGTGCAATGCTATTAAGTATGTTTTCTACTGAATCATATGTAGAAAAGAAAGGGAATACAGACTGTGAATGCCCATTCAGTATTCTGAATATATCTTTGCTATACTTGACCTTCTACTATTTACTGATCCTACAGAACAGACCTGGCCAAGCCATGGCTCGAGAGCAACAATCTGGTCATTTACTGTGGCTTATTCATTGGTACCCTGTTCTGGATGTTGGCTCACTGTGACACTGTGAATGAGTCAATAAGTCTCATGTGGTTTGAGAGCCAAGGTTTGGCCATGTCTACTTTAGAACCAACCTCCAAAACTGACAGTCCCATAGAAAATTAAAGGCTGTGATGTAATGGTTTAGAAAACCAACAAGTTGAAGAATAAGACACTTGTGCAACATTTTGAATCTTTACTGGGGAAACGTTTCACCATCCAGTGGCTTCTTCAATCCAAAACAGAGAGAAACGGTGGAAGAGGAGGAGGAGAATGAGGTTATCAGTCCCTCAGCCTTGAGTCAATGTGCTCAGTCCATCAAGACAAACACACTGACTCCAGGCAGAGGGTCGATGTGTTCAGCCCATAAAGACAAACACACTGACTCCAGGCAGAGGGACTGATTACTTCATTCTCATCTTCCACTGTTCTTCTGTTACAGACTGAAGAAGCCACTGGCTGGCAAAACATTTCCCCAATAAAGATTCCCAAATGTTGCACAAGTGTTTCATTCTTCAAAATTAAAGGCATTCATGATGAAGGCACATTATTTTCATACCACAGAAAAAGAGATAATGGTACAATTATCTTTTAGTTAGTGATCACTAAAATATTAGCATTGTTCTTAGGTGTTGCTTATTTTCAAACTTTTTTAGCATCTTGTTAAAACACACAATTGTTAATTTATCATGCCTAACTCACACAATGCACAAGTAGTTCAACACCGCTATTTCATGAAAGACTTTGACACTATTAGAAATGAGAATAATATGTCAATCTAAGCGCATAGTGAATTATAATTTGCTACACCACATATTACCATTGGACTATAGAGAAAGCTTGATGCAAGTGAATATTATTATTAAGGGAAAACAGTGAACCTGTAAGGTGCCTTTACAGCCCCTGCAAAATGGGAACCAGTCAGGCTTGATCAATGGAAGGTGAGGAGTAACTTCAATTCCTTGGATCAAGAACCTTTCAACAGGGATGTAAGCGAATTATTAGATCATTAAGAGTAATTATTAATACAGAGTGATTGCAATATTACTTTAAGTCTGTCTAAAGACATTGGAAGTAATAATTAAAATATCTCAAGATTTACAGGTTAAGAGAAAAATACTGTGATAACACAAAAATAACAGATATTGTTGGTAATTCTAACAGCATTAATACAAAATAGATTCTAAAGGAGGGATAGGAGAGAGAGAAAGTTCGATGACACAAAAAAAAATTGTGGTTTAATTTTTTACAGTATATTAAGCAGAACAAGAAATTTTTCCTTCACTCAGGTCCAGTAATTTTTGCATTCACATTCACATTATTATATTAAAAATGGTGTGATACTTGTCACCCAAGTTTTAAGTTTTAAATACAAACATAAAATATCTGGTGGGTATATTAGCCCTTCATTGGAGGAGGTGATGAAAGGGGACCCTTGATCCAGGGCACTGAAGCTACCCTTCATGTTCTTCTATCTAACGCAAGTACCTCCAGTTGCCCAGGTGTTGCACGACCAATATCAGTGTAATGCTACATAATTTATATAAATTAAGAGTCTACTAGTCCAAGATGTGTGCCTTTCCAATTATCACTGCAACCAATATGGAGTTAAAATCATTTGTATTTTTTTGTTAACCATTAGAGAATAGACAATATTATATTCAAGGGGTATAGCTAATTTTGTAAAGGTCATATAGTGCCTGTGGCATGGAAGTTCATCATATTTGATCTGAAAGAAAGGGCAGCTTTAATTTCCTGGATCAAGATTCCACCACCAGCATCAAAGTACCTCCCAATTATAGGGCATTATAGACTTAAATACCTATTTACACAAAACGATGGTCGATGCAAATAAGCTAATCGCCATACTACTTATTTTTCGCTTAAAACTTCTCTTAAAATTGCATTTTTGAGATATTAGAGTTGCTACATATTTCTTATAATCTTCCCTTTTTTTTTTAAATGATCTCTTCACACACACACACACACACACACACACACACACACACACACACACACACACACACACACACACACACACACACACACACACACACACACAAAACTAACAAAATCACATACAGCACTGTCATAAAAAAAATAGGAACATCTGCAAACTAACCTCATATACATTGTAGAAAACTAAAATACAATTCCCCATTTCCACAGTATTCCAAACAATGACTACTGTTTTTTGGTCACAATCATCAAAATTTTAATATTTTTGACACAGAATAATAATTCACAAAATTGTATTTTTCAGGGCTCTTCAGTTCTTAAATTTAGACGAGATTACAAGAATAGAGCCTTTCAGCATAAAAGAAAATATAGTATATATACTGCGGTGTCAATAGTGCAGAAAACCGACAAGTTGAGGAATGAGACACTTGAGCAACATTTGGCAATCTTTACTGAGGAAATGCTTAGCCAGCCAAGACTGATGGACCGAATAAATTGACTCCAGGCCAAGGGACTGATTACCTAAAACTCCTCCTCATCTTTCTCCGTATTGGACTGAAGCAGCAACTAGCTAGTGAAATGTTACCTCAATAAAGATTCCCAAATGTTGCACGTGTCCCATTCTTCAATATACACACTAATTTGGGAAGAATAATTTCAGATACTGCATGCAACTCCTTTAAAATTTCACCACATATTTGCTGATGGAGGAGAATTATTCACATCAAGAATGGAATAATTTACCATTAAGTTCTTTGCAAAAAGGCCTCATTTCTTTTCTCACTTTTATTGTGCTCTACACTGAAAGATGAGAACTATCTTATATAATTGTACAGTATGGGTCATCATAGCCCAAGTTATGAAATATATACAAATAAAAAATATACAAGCCATAAAATGAATGTATACAACTCTTATGGGGCAGTAACACTAAAATTTTTAGCAAGTGTTGAAAAAAAAACAAAAGAAATCTACTACCTTATTACACTGTGCCTATTTTAGTTAACCATTACTGTAATAATTAATATATGTATTTTGATTTTATTATAAATGGATATTTATTATGTAAACAATGTACTGTGCTATTGTTATAAAAGTAAAAATGCTCTTAATGTAGTTTAATGTTTTCAATCTAAATCAATCACTGCTTACATAATCTTTCCTATTAATGAGTAGAATAATTTTACACACCCATTTACACCCTTGAAACCTAAAATGAACATGTGCCTGGATGTACATAAATACACTAGGTTTTCTTTAAATTCTTTTAGTACATTTACACTTCCTGCAGATGTACAAAAAAACTCAATTTAATACAACTTTCTCAAAAAAGATACAAATATCTGATCTACTTCCCTAGTAATCAATGGTTCTCAAGAGGTAGTGCTCTTACATTTCTTCTTAAAATCTCTAATATGTAAAATCAATTTTGCTAATCTATAGTACGATTATTTGATGAGCACTCGTTATGGCAGTGCTTTCTGTCCAACAGCTGTTTTTTAAAGGATGCCTATTTTTCTTGTTCCTCAGGTTGTGGTACAACTTCCCTACTTCCTCTGTCTTATTTCAGCCTCCTTGTTGTTTTCAACTTGGTTCTTCCTGCAAATATAAATTAACGCAAATTAATATTTATTACATGTTAGATATATTGAACTTTTTTTGTTAATGAACTGGCCATATCCCACCAAGGCAGGGTGACCCAAAAGAGAAAGAAACACTTCCACCATCATTCATACACAATCACTGTCTTTGCAGAGGCACCCAGATACAACAGTTCGGGTGTCACTCCAAACAACCAATATCCCAAACCATTCCTTTAAGGTGCAGGCATTGTACTTCCCACCTCCAGGTCTCTTAAGTCAAGCTAACCAGTTTCCTTGAATAGTTCCACAAAATATTATCATGCTCGCACGCCAACAGCTTGTCAAGTCACAAAAAACCATTCATTTCCACTCTCTCCTATTTAACACTCACACACATGCCTGCTGTGTATCTAAGCCCTTTGCATGCAAAACCTCTTTTTACCCTCTTCCTCCATCCTTTTCTAGGACAACCCTTACCCCTCCTCCCCTCCACTACAGATTTATATATCCTCCACATCACCCTATTTTGCTCCAACCTCTCTAAATAACCAAAACCACCTCAACAACCCTTCCTCAGCCCTCTGAATAATACTTTTAATACCTCCACACCTCCTACAAATTCTCTGCATATCCGTAAATATTCACTTACTCCATACTACCTTCATCCAATCTGATATCCAAGCATTCATTACTTAAACTTCTTACTCTCATCACCTTGTTTTCCATGCTCACCCTTAATTTCCTTCTCCAACATAAATGCTCAAATTCCTCCACTAACCTTTCCAATTTATTTTCAAAATTTCCCAAAAGAACTGTGTCATCATCGAAGAATTACTGTGGCACCTCCCCATTTGTATAAGATTCATTAGCTTTCAATTCCACTTCTCTCCTCAGTATCCTAGCATTTACTTTTACAACTCTGTCTATAAGACCTACTTTTAAAGAAAAATAGTCCAACTCTCACATACCCTAACTTGAACCTCATTAGCAACATAAAAATTCTTTACTGCTTCTAGTAACCTACCACCTGTTCCATACACTTGCAACACTGGTCACACTACTCCCCTATCCACTATATCAATACTTTTCTAAATACATAAATGCAACACATAGCTCCTTACCTTCTTTCAAGTACTGTTCCCTTATAAGCTTCAATGAGAACCACTAGTCTACACATCCCCTACCATCCCTAAAACCTGTTTGCCTGTATGCAATCGAGCTGCTTCTGACAATTTAATAAAAATAGTACTGGTGCTAAATAAAAAGAACTAGATACACAAAATATATAAAAATATGTCACCTTGCCTCAGTGGGAGATGGCCGACTTGTTGAAAAAAATATATGTAGAGAATAGGGATGCGATGATACCAAACTATTTGCTGATACCAATACTCAATTTTAGGTCAATGCTGATACCATCAAAATTAGCAGATAATGACTAATAATTTTACTTTGGCACACCCCTAGTAAAAAGAAAATATTCCTGTATGCACTAATATAATTTTTCAGTTGTTTGTGAAGAGTGGTAATGGCATGTTGAAGGCAAAGTCAATAAGAAGACAAGTTAACAGTTTAACCATGACAGCTGTACCATGTCAAAAATAGAAAAATAAGGATGACAAGTACAGGCCTTACAATGAAAAAAAAAAAACATTTGTTATATTTTAACAGTTCCAGAGATCATTTTCCCCATGGCCCAGTTTTAGCACAGATCTCAAAGTAGATAGGAAATGAGATGTAACTGATTCAGAAAACCGAGCCAGTGGCTTCTTCAGTCCAATACAGAGAAGAACGGAGAAAACTGCGGATAAATTTGAAGTACTGTCTCTCAGTCTGGAGTCAATGTAAATATTCAAGAATGATGGACTGAACACATCAACTCCAGGCTGAGGGATTGACTACCTCAAACTCCTAAATTTTCTCCATACTTCTCTGTACTGAAGAAGCTACTGGCTGGCAAAACATTTCTCCAATAAACATTTCTAAATATTGCCCAAGTGTCTTATTCTTCATCCAGATAAAAAAATATTACAGAAATGAGATATACAGTGTTTAGAAAAACACATTAAAGTTAAGAATAGAGTATACAGAATGTAGTCAGAAATTTGTAAGGTTTACCTGCTATTTTATATCTTCATGAGATTTTCAGAAAGAAAAGCCCAACAATTATGCCAGAATTCAAAACACACAGTAATCTTCAGTATGTTAATCATTAATAGAAATTTATGAGCACTTTAAAACAATAATATTTAGTCTCTACAGATATATTTCAATACAGGTAAAAAACACTTAACATTCTTCAATAATTAGCAGAATGATACCTAACATGAATAATAATAATTTTTGTCTCATAAACACGCTAGATAACAGGGATATCTTGATACTCCTACTTACACTTTGGTCACACTTCACAGACACGCACATGCATATATATATACATACATCTAGGTTTTTCTCCTTTTTCTATATAGCTCTTGTTCTTCTTTATTTCTTCTATTGTCCATGGGGAAGTGGAAAAGAATCTTTCCTCCGTAAGCCATGCGTGTCATATGAGGCGACTAAAATGCCGGGAGCAATGGGCTAGTAACCCCTTCTCCCGTAGACATTTACTAAAAAGAGAATTAGAAAAACTTTATAAAACTGGGATGCTTGAATGTGCGTGGATGTAGTGCGGATGACAAGAAACAGATGATTGCTGATGTTATGAATGAAAAGAAGTTGGATGTCCTGGCCCTAAGCGAAACAAAGCTGAAGGGGGTAGGGGAGTTTCGGTGGGGGGAAATAAATGGGATTAAATCTGGAGTATCTGAGAGAGTTAGAGCAAAGGAAGGGGTAGCAGTAATGTTGAAGGATCAGTTATGGAAGGAGGAAAGAGAATATGAATGTGTAAATTCAAGAATTATGTGGATTAAAGTAAAGGTTGGATGCGAAAAGTGGGTCATAATAAACGTGTATGCACCTGGAGAAGAGGGGAATGTAGAGGAGAGAGAGAGAGATTTTGGGAGATGTTAAGTGAATGTATAGGAGCCTTTGAACCAAGTGAGAGAGTAATTGTGGTAGGGGGCCTGAATGCTAAAGTAGGAGAAACTTTTAGAGAGGGTGTGGTAGGTAAGCTTGGAGTGCCAGGTGTAAATGATAATGGGAGCCCTTTGATTGAACTTTGTATAGAAAAAGGTTTAGTTATAGGTAATACATATTTTAAGAAAAAGAGGATAAATAAGTATACAATATATGATGTAGGGCAAAATGACAGTAGTTTGTTGGATTATGTATTGGTATATAAAAGACTGTTGAGTAGACTTCAGGATGTACATGTTTATAGAGGGGCCACAGATATATCAGATCACTTTCTAGTTGTAGCTACACTGAGAGTAAAAGGTAGATGGGATACAAGGAGAATAGAAGCATCAGGGAAGAGAAAGGTGAAGGTTTATAAACTAAAAGAGGAGGCAGTTAGGGTAAGATATAAACAGCTATTGGAGGATAGATGGGCTAATGAGAGCATAGGCAATGGGGTCGAAGAGGTATGGGGTAGGATTAAAAATGTAGTGTTAGAGTGTTCAGCAGAAGTTTGTGGTTACAGGAAAGTGGGTGCGGGAGGGAAGAGGAGCGATTGGTGGAATGATGATGTAAAGAGAGTAGTAAGGGAGAAAAAGTTAGCATATGAGAAGTTTTTACAAAGTAGAAGTGATGCAAGGAGGGAAGAGTATATGGAGAAAAAGAGAGAGGTTAAGAGAGTGGTGAAGCAATGTAAAAAGAGAGCAAATGAGAGAGTGGGTGAGATGTTATCAACAAATTTTGTTGAAAATAAGAAAAAGTTTTGGAGTGAGATTAACAAGTTAAGGAAGCCTAGAGAAAAAATGGATTTGTCAGTTAAAAATAGGAGAGGAGAGTTATTAAATGGAGAGTTAGAGGTATTGGGAAGATGGAGGGAATATTTTGAGGAATTGTTAAATGCTGATGAAGTTAGGGAAGCTGTGATTTCGTGTATAGGGCAAGGAGGAATAACATCTTGTAGGAGTGAGGAAAAGCAAGTTGTGAGTGTGGGGGAAGTTCGTGAGGCAGTAGGTAAAATGAAAGGGGGTAAGGCAGCCGGGTTTGATGGGATAAAGATAGAAATGTTAAAAGCAGGTGGGGATATAGTTTTGGAGTGGTTGGTGCAATTATTTAATAAATGTATGGAAGAGGGTAAGGTACCTAGGGATTGGCAGAGAGCATGCATAGTTCCTTTGTATAAAGGCAGAGGGGACAAAAGAGAGTGCAAAAATTATAGGGGGATAAGTCTGTTGAGCTTACCTGGTAAAGTGTATGGTAGAGTTATTATTGAAAGAATTAAGAATAAGACGGAAAATAGGATAGCAGATGAACAAGGAGGCTTTAGGAAAGGTAGGGGGTGTGTGGACCAGGTGTTTACAGTGAAACATATAAGTGAACAGTATTTAGATAAGGCTAAAGAGGTCTTTGTGGCAATTATGGATTTGGAAAAGGCGTATGACAGGGTGGATAGGGGGGCAATGTGGCAGATGTTGCAGGTGTATGGTGTAGGAGGTAGGTGACTGAAAGCAGTGAAGAGTTTTTACGAGGATAGCGAGGCTCAAGTTAGAGTATGTAGGAAAGAGGGAAATTATTTCCCAGTAAAACTAGGCCTTAGACAAGGATGTGTGATGTCACCGTAGTTGTTTAATATATTTATAGATGGGGTTGTAAGAGAAGTAAATGCGAGGGTCTTGGCAACAGGCGTGGAGTTAAAAGATAGAGAATCAAACATAAAGTGGGAGTTGCCACAGTTGCTCTTTGCTGATGACACTGTGCTCTTGGGAGATTCTGAAGAGAAGTTGCAGAGATTGGTGGATGAATTTGGTAGGGTGTGCAAAAGAAGAAAATTAAAAGTGAATACAGGAAAGAGTAAGGTTATGAGGATAACAAAAAGATTAGGTGATGAAAGATTGGATATCAGATTAGAGGGAGAGAGTATGGAGGAGGTGAATGTATTCAGATATTTGGGAGTTGATGTGTCAGCGGATGGGTCTATGAAGGATGAGGTGAATCATAGAATTGATGAGGGGAAAAGGGTGAGTGGTGCACTTAGGAGTCTGTGGAGACAAAGAACTTTGTCCTTGGAGGCAAAGAGGGGAATGTATGAGAGTATAGTTTTACCAACGCTCATATATGGGTGTGAAGCATGGGTGATGAATGTTGCAGCTAGGAGAAGGCTGGAGGCAGTGGAGATGTCATGTCTGAGGGCACTGTGTGGTGTGAATATAATACAGAGAATTCGTTGTTTGGAAGTTAGGAGGAGGTGCGGGATTACCAAAACTGTTGTCCAGAGGGCTGAGGAAGGGTTGTTGAGGTGGTTCGGACATGTAGAGAGAATGGAGCGAAACAGAGTGACTTCAAGAGTGTATCAGTCTGTAGTGGAAGGAAGGCGGGGTAAGGGTCTGCCTAGGAAAGGTTGGAGGGAGGGGGTAAAGGAGGTTTTGTGTGCGAGGGGCTTGGACTTCCAGCAGGCATGCGTGAGCGTGTTTGATAGGAGTGAATGGAGACAAATGGTTTTTAATACTTGACGTGCTATTGGAGTGTGAGCAAAGTAACATTTATGAAGGGGCTCAGGGAAACCGGCAGGCCGGACTTGAGTCCTGGAGATGGGAAGTACAGGAGGGGTGTTAATGTTGCAGTTTAAAAACTGTAGTGTAAAGCACCCTTCTGGCAAGACAGTGATGGAGTGAATGATGGTGAAAGTTTTTCTTTTTCGGGCCACCCTGCCTTGGTGGGAATCGGCCAGTGTGATAATAATAATAATAAAAAAAAAATAATAATAATAATAATAAAATATCTTTATTATTATTTTATTATTATTATTATTATTTTTCTTTTGAAAGAAAGATCTTTATTTACTACAAGTACACATACATGGTATACAGACCTAGCTGACATGAATAACATACTACTGTATAGAAAGCCCCTTGCTATGCAGAGCATTTCAGGCAAATTAGGTCCTTGTCCCAGGATGCGACCCACACCAGTCGACTAACACCTAGGTACCCATTTTACTGATGGGTTAACATAAACAACCGGTGTAAAGAAACACGTCCAAAGTTTCTACCAGCACTGTTAATCGATCCCAGACCCTTGCCGTGTGAAGCGAGAGCTTTAGCTATCAGGCCACGGGACACCCTCTTGTCTGTATGTTTTTATTTTTTTTTTACTAATAGGTTTGTGCTATCTAAACCACAGAAGACCTGGTGTCAATCCTTCACCATACCATGGAAGAAACAGAGGGTCAATACAATGCTGGCTACAAGAATTTGTATCAGGCTTAACCTGTGGAACACAAATGCTAAACAAAAGAAATTCTGAGGCAAAATTCTTTCATATAAAATTGACTTACTGTTCTGCTATCTGGTCAGTATCAGAGTCATCAAAGTTTGGCTTTATGCGGCGCTTCTCATAGATGAAGATAATTGTACACAACAACACAACCTCAGCTACAATGCCCAGAAAAGGCCACAATGCAGCATAAATGTCTGAAAATTATTGAAATTTAGTACAAAAGCCAGCAGGACATCAAACAGAAATAACACAGTACTAAGATGTAAAAATACAAGAGCACAAGGTTTCTTTAAGAGGATCATTATTTGCATGAGGAAACACTAAACCTGTAGTGTCATACAGTTCCTGGGAAATAGGAGGTAATTAGGTTTAATCCAAGAAAAATGAGGATAACCCCTGTTCCTTGAATTAGGAACCCCTTAATGGCTTCCAGACACTCCCTCTGAAAGATAATTTTAAGAGGAGATAAATACAGGTGGTCCTTGACTTACAATGGGGTTATATTCCGGCAAACCCGTTTTAAGTCGAAAAATTCCTAAGTTGGATATGAATATAATATGCTAAATAAGTAAATAACCACTGTCACTGAATAAGTAAATAAACAAATAATTACTCTAAGTAAATACCAATATTGATAAGTAAATAAATAAATACAAGTCATGATTTTGCTGTTCTCATGCTGTTCTCATACATGTCCAAAGTAATTGCTTCTGCACTATAGTAAAGTTGAAATATCATAAGCTGAATCATCCTTAGTTGAAGAGCACCTATAATGCTGCTATTATTTTCTCCTCTCTGGCATATAGTAATTACCCCTAAAGTTTAACACTAAAGCCCTGTATAGTAAAATCCAGGCTATATAAAAATCAAAGCCTCAATACAATATCTACATACTCCTAACTGTATGTTGAATACTGAACACACTAATTGTTCAACTGCAAAATCTTTCCTATACAGTGGTACCTCGGGTTACGAACAGCTCAAAACTCGATCAATTATGTAAGTGCTTTTGCAAGTGCTTTATGTAAGTGCTTTTGTAAGTGTATTTTTGGGGGTCTGAAACAAACTAATCTAATTTACATTATTTCTTATGGGAACAAATTCGTTCGGTATCAGCATTTGAACAGCCTTCTGGAACGAAAAAAGTTCGTATCCCGAGGTACCACTGTACTCATACAGCAGTCCCATTATATTTTCCATTGCATATACGCTAGCACAATTTGGCAAGACACAGGAGAGCAATGTGGCATTACACCATAATACTGGATTAAAATTTTTTTAAGAGTGGCTTTATGATCATATATTTTCATTTTATTGTGAAATTATAAGGAGAAACAAAAAAAAGTCTTTTAACTCAAGCTTTAGTGTGTGTATATTGTATTTTGTAAATTTTATAGTATAGTACATTATAGAGAGAATGAGCTATAAATATAACAGATGGAAGGCTAAGGTGCCACATACTCTACCTGCATGGGTACAGGTAATGCAGGAGGGCCCACACATACAGCACCTTCTTTTCGGGGCTCCACATTTTATTTGGCTTTCAATTGAGCCTTTTCTGCTGCTTTCCGCCTTTTCCACCATTTTCTTACAACAGTTGTGTAAGGGAAGGGCAATCAGCACCACATTTTAAGGTAAGCATTGTATGTACTGTAGATTTAATTAATTTTTTAATCTTTTTTTTATGGCTAACTGCATTGAGCACTTAATATATGATCGTCCAAGCACATTATCAGGCATTTTAGAGGCATTCGATAATGAAAAAACTGCTCTTTTCCACCGCAAGTAATTTTTGTTTACTGTATGGAATCAGGAACCTAGAGCCATACAAATGGGGCCCTTTTGTATACCTACAGGAAAGTCTCTCTCACTATACAGATAAAGTTAACTTTTGACTATCCAAACTATACGATAAAGAACCTGTTGGATTCAGGGCCACCCAGTTAAATGCTTTGAAAGTAGGGGATCAGATTTTTTTCTTGTTTATACAATAGAACAAGTCCCAGAGCATTTTCATATAATAAATCTGCATATTTTATTCTAAAAGAGAGTAAATAAATAAAACTTAAATTTGAATAATGGCCTTAGAAAAATGTAATACGGAGCCCACATCTAATGACAAAATTGCACCAAGCAAACAGGAAACTAACAAATCAGTATCCAGCTATCAAATACCAAATATCCAAATTTGTATAAATATACCTGTAAAAAATATTATTTTACAAAATAATTCTCAATGTAGTCAATTAACAGCATGAAGTGACAAAAAGGAAGCAGACAAAGGAAGGTCACTGGACTAGCCAGGAGCATAGAGGCATCCCTGAGTTGCCCCATTAACCGGACTTATTTCAGAGCAGTGCAGTTAATCATTATCTCCATTATTTATTTGGGATATTTTTTTAACCCTTTTCTCTTTAGTAAGCTAGATATTAGAGCTATTCCCACCGTTACCTGGCTATTTTCATCTCAGCCGTTCAACCAGTTTACAATATTCACTGGATAACCGAGCATAAACTGTACAAGAAGGCCACATTCACATGGCTCTAAGGCTCACGACATCAAACGAAAAGCAAAGATCACAGGCAGGTGAAAAAGAGCTGATTTTTCATTATTGAATATGTCTAAAACGCCTGATTACATGTTTATACTATCATATATTAAGTGCTCGATACAGCTAGGCATAGAAAAAAGTAAAATAAATACATGCTACATACAATACTTACCTTAAAATATGGTACCAGTCATCATTCCTTTATGCAAATGTTGAACGAAAACGGCGATAACAGCAGAAAAACGGAAAAAGCACCAAACATAATGAACAATGGCTCAACTGAAAGTCAATGAGAACATGGAACACTGCAAAGAGGAAGCTGTATACGTGAGGGCCCTCCTGTACTAATAATGCATTCATAACATATTGTTTAGAGAAAATGAGTGAAAAAATGAAGAGGCCTAATTTAAGAAAGTAAGAATGTAAAATCAAAGACATCCCATCAATATTTTACCTTTGACTCGCACATCTGTAGTTGTGTTCCACTGGATTGTATACTGGGAGATAAGGCAAATGTAGTTTCCATCATCTGTTTTCATTACAGGTTTGATTAGTAGAGTGGCATTGGGGACGTGGTGCTCATTTTCAGACAAGGCAAGTCTTGAAGAGTTGATGATGTCCTGAAGTAATTCTCCATCTGGTGAAGTGTCAAAAATAGGAAAATGAAGAAAATTAAAATTTTTATCATCCATCTTCAAAATTTTAACATGAGAGACAATCATCTTCCAAGTAAAATTTCACATGCATCTAATAACTATAACTGCAGCTCAGAACTCTGGCAAAACAGCAGTTTTGAAGAGCATCTTAAGACAAATCATTTTCATTCCATCTATTACTTCACTCAGAAGTCCCTGAAACACACTGCATGATAGTGGCTTTCTTTTGTGCCCAGCAAACTCCAGTCGGCCGTCTCCCACCGAGGCAGGGTGACCCAAAAAAGAAAGAAAATCCCCAAAAAGAAAATACTTTCATCATCATTCAACACTTTCACCACACTCACACATTATCACTGTTTTTGCAGAGGTGCTCAGAATACAACAGTTTAGAAGCATACACATATAAAGATACACAAAATATCCCTCCAAACTGCCAATATCCCAAACCCCTCCTTTAAAGTGCAGGCATTGTGCTTCCCATTTCCAGGACTCAAGTCCGACTATATGAAAATAACCGGTTTCCCTGAATCCCTTCACTAAATATTACCCTGCTCACACTCCAACAGATCGTCAGGTCCCAAGTACCATTCGTCTCCATTCACTCCTATCTAACACGCTCATGCACACTTGCTGGAAGTCCAAGCCCCTTGCCCACAAAACCTCCTTTACCCCCTCTCTCCAACCCTTTTGAGGACGACCCCTACCCCGCCTTCCTTCCCCTATAGATTTATATGCTTTCCATGTCATTCTACTTTGATCCATTCTCTCTAAATGACCAAACCACCTCAACAACCCCTCTTCTGCCCTCTGACTAATACTTTTATTAACTCCACACCTTTTCCTAATTTCCACACTCCGAATTTTCTGCATAATATTTACACCACACATTGCCCTTAAACAGGACATCTCCACTGCCTCCAACTGTCTCCTCGCTGCTGCATTTACCACCCAAGCTTCACACCCATATAAGAGTGTTGGTACTACTATACTTTCATACATTCCCTTCTTTGCCTCCATAGATAACGTTTTTTGACTCCACATATACCTCAATGCACCACTCACCTATTTTCCCTCATCAATTCTATGATTAACCTCATCCTTCATAAATCCATCCGCCGACACGTCAACTCCCAAGTATCTGAAAACATTCACTTCTTCCATACTCTTCCTCCCCAATTTGATATCCAATTTTTCTTTATCTAAATCATTTGATACCATCATCACCTTACTCTTTTCTACCCTCATCACCTTACTCTTTTCTATGTTCACTTTCAACTTTCTACCTTTACACACATTCCCAAACTCATCCACTAACCTTTGCAATTTTTCTTTAGAATCTCCCATAAGCACAGTATCATCAGCAAAAAGTAACTGTCAATTCCCATTTTGAATTTGATTCCCCAAAATTTAATCCCACCCCTCTCCCGAACACCCTAGCATTTACTTCCTTTACAACCCCATCTATAACTATATTAAACAACCATGGTGACATTACACATCCCTGTCTAAGACCTACTTTTACCAGGAAGTAGTCTCCCTCTCTTCTACACACCCTAACCTGAGCCTCACTATCCTCATAAAAACTCTTTACAGCATTTAATAACTTACCACCTATTCCATATACTGTACTTGCAACATCTGCCACATTGCTCCTCTATCCACTCTATCATATGCCTTTTCTAAATCCATAAATGCAATAAAAACTTCCCTACCTTTATCTAAATACTGTTCACATTTTTTTTTTTTTCAACAAGTCGGTCGTCTCCCACCGAGGCAGGGTGACCCAAAAAAAAGAAAGAAAATCCCCAAAAAGAAAATACTTTCATCATTCAACACTTTCACCACACTCACACATTATCACTGCTTTTGCAGAGGTGCTCAGAATACAACAGTTTAGAAGCATATACGCATAAAGATACACAACATATCCCTCCAAACTGCCAATAAACACTTGATCTACACATCCCCTACACGCTCTGAAACCTCCTTGCTCATCCGCAATCCTACATTCTGTCTTACCTCTAATTCTTTCAATTATAACCCTACCGTACACTTTTCCTGGTATACTCAGTAAACTTATTCCTCTATAATTTTTACAGTCTCTTTTGTCCCCTTTCCCTTTATATAAAGGGACTATGCATGCTCTCTGCCAATCCCTAGGTACCTTTCCCTCTTTCATACATTTATTAAACAAAAGTACCAACCACTCCAACACTATATCCCCCCCTGCTTTTAACATTTCTGTCATGATCCCATCAGTTCCAGCTGCTTTACCCCTTTTCATTCTACGTAATGCCTCACGTACCTCCCCCACACTTACATTCTGCTCTTCTTCACTCCTAAAAGATGGTATACCTCCCTGACCAGTGCATGAAATTACTGCCTCTCTTTCTTCCTTAACATTTAAAAGTTCCTCAAAATATTCTCGCCATCTACCTAATACCTCCATCTCCCCATCTACTAACTCCCCTACTCTGTTTTTAACTGACAAATCCATACTTTCCCTAGGCTTTCTTAACTTGTTTAACTCACTCCAAAATTTTTTCTTAATTTCATTAAAATTTCTTGACAGTGCCTCTCCCACTCTATCATCTGCTCTCCTTTTGTACTCTCTCACCACTCTCTTTACCTTTCTTTTACTCTCCATATACTCTGCTCTTCTTATAACACTTCTGCTTTGTAAAAACCTCTCATAAGCTACCTTTTTCTCTTTTATCACACCCTTTACTTCATCATTCCACCAATCACTCCTCTTTCCTCCTGCGCCCACCCTCCTATAACCACAAACTTCTGCCCCACATTCTAATACTGCATTTTTAAAACTATTCCAACCCTCTTCAACCCCCCCACTACTCATCTTTGCACTAGCCCACCTTTCTGCCAATAGTCGCTTATATCTCACGTTATTTTTTATTAGTACATCAGCCATCTCCCACCAGAGCAGGGAGGCCCAAAAAAGAAAACCTTTCATCATTATTCACTCCCTCACTGTCTTGTCAGAGGTGCAATCACACTACAGTCATAAAACTGCAATATTAACACCCTTCCTTCAGAGTGCAGGCAGTGTACTTCCCATCTCCAGGACTCAAGTCCAGCCCACCGGTTTCCCTGAATCCCTTCATAAATGTTACTTTGCTCACAACTCTAACAGCATGTCAAGTCCTAAAAACCACTTGTCACCATTAACTCCTATCTAATATGCTCATGTAAACTACATTTCTGAATACTGCAGAAAAATAAAAAAAAAATTGAATTTAAATTTTGACTATAATTGTGAGTATTCTTCTTCACGTTCTACTACTGTAATACATGACAGTCAGCCAGGGCCTTAGAAATAAATAGGTTATTAGGTTTGTTACAAGGGGAGGGTAGAATGAATTCCTTCAATCAAGAGCCCTTCATTAGCATCAAAGCACCACACTGAAAAGTGGGTATTCAAATAAACAGGTCCACAGCTTACAAGCAAGTTGCATTCCAGGATTTTCAACATGACTATGTTGTGCAGAAAACAATGGCAGGACGGATAGTTGTATTTCCTGCATTAGTACTGCAGCTCGGCAGTTGCAAAATTAGTGATTCCTAAGTGTCTAGTCTGCTTTGAAATTTTTGATAACTTTACAACTGAAGACTTTGAAAATTTGTCATTAATTTCAATTCTAGTTTTACTTTACCATGAAAGACTGCTAACTGCAAATTATTTTAAAATAATACACAAATAACCAGCACATAGGAGAAAGAAGCTTATGACGGCATTTGGACCTGACGTGGACCACTGACTAGTCACACTAACGCATGAATATGAGGGAGCCGGTACTATATATAAGAGATGGACGGGGATGGGACAAAGAGAGGAACAGAAAAAAAAAGGACAAGTAGTGGTTGAGGTAATGGAAGTTAGTAGTAGTAGTAGTATAGTAGTGGTTGTGGTAGTAGTAGTACAGGAGGAGGAGGAGGAGGAGGAGGAGGAGGAGGAGGAGGAGGAGGAGGACGAGGAGGATGAGGAGGAGGACGAGGAGGACGAGGAGGATGAGGATGAGGAGGACGAGGACGAGGAGGAGGAGGAGGAGGAGGACGACGACGAGTAGGAGGAGGAGGAGGACGACGAGTAGGAGGAGGAGGAGGAGGAGGAGGAGGAGGAGGAGGAGGAGGAGGAGGACGACGACGAGGAGGACGAGGAGGAGGAGGAGGAGGAGGAGGAGGACGAGGAGGAGGACGAGGAGGAGGACGAGGAGGAGGACGAGGAGGAGGACGACGGCAAGGAGGACGAGGAGGAGGACGATGGCAAGGAGGACAAGGAGGAGGAGGAGGAGGAGGAGGAGGACGACGAGGAGGACGAGGAGGAGGAGGACGAGGAGGACGAGGAGGAGGAGGAGGATGACAATGACGAGGAGGACGACGAGGACGAGGAGGAGGAGGACGACGATGACGAGGACGACGAGGACGAGGACGACGAAGAGGACGACGAAGAGGACGACGGCGACGACAAGGACATTAATTTGGGATATACAAGTTGTAGACAGCCTATGCATCTATACAACTATCATTTGCTTTGTTCTAATTAAACATTTTAAAATCTTACCTTTCAGCCACTGAACAGTGGGAATAGGATCACCCTGAACCTGACATGTGAGGGACATTTTGTCATTCTCCAGCACTGTTGTGGACTTAGGCAGTTGTTTATGAAGAGAGAGTTCTGAAAAAGGACATATACATAAAACACAAAGGATGTTTTTTTTAACACACTAGCCATTCCCACCAAAGCAGGATGACCTGAAAAAGAAATGAGCTTTTTTTTTTTACAATTAGTAATTTATACAAGAGAAGGGGGTCACTAACCCCTTGCTCCTGGCATTTTAAACACCTCTTGCAACACGCAATGACTTAAGGAGGAAGGATTCTTCTCCATTAAAGGAAGTATATCTTTTAAATAAATATAAATTCTATCCATGGGGAAGCGGAGCATAATTCTTCCTCTGTAAGCCATGCATGTCGTAAGAGGCAACTAAAATGCCAGGAGCAAGGGGCTAGTAACCCTTTCTCCTGTATACATGACTGAAGTTCAAAAGAGAAACTTTTGTTTTTCTTTTTAAGCCACCCTGCCTCGGTGGGATACAGATGATTTGTTGAAAGAAGAAACACAAATTCTGAAACTGTCAAATGTACTAGAAAAAATATATGGTTACTGGCAGATGGTTGCCTATAAAAGTATTGTTATAAGGGGATGGAATAAAATTGAAGGAATATGTTGTAACACCATTACATCAGGCAGAATAAGAGGTAGCTTTAATACTAAACTAAGGAAGTGGTAGTGCAAGGAGGATACTAGAAAACTGTTCCTTTCAAGCAGTGAAACAAGTTACAAGAAAAGGCAAGATGGGTTACATCCACTGGGAACGGTGGGAAATGGCTGATGTGTTAATAAGAAGAGAGAGAGAGAAAAAAAAAGAGTAATATTAAATATTGGACACAATGAGCTTAGCTCTGCTCATGTAGTTTCAAATAGATAAATAAAACAACTTGTGTGTATATACAGTATATACATACAACAGTAAACAGAGGTTATCAAATGTGTTTGTTTATAGTAATTGGTTTCTGGTAGAGCAAACAATATAAGTCACAAATTTATAGGAAACTATACCTTGAATGTTGAATGAGTTAGTTGAGATTTCTCATCTGTTTTAAACTTAATAGATGAAGCAAAATTATTGAGCAATAAGAAAGAGTTAGAAAAGACTGAAGTTATGTTGCCAGAGAGCCACATTTCCTTGCTTTATTCTTCATTCTCTTATCTTGACTATTTTCCCATTTTCAAAAACTGCTTACTCTCATGCTAAAAGAACTTTCTTAAACCCAATTCTCTTGGCAAGATTCCTGTACTCTGACTCTCCTATATGTATTTTTAATTTGGCCACTCTTTTACAAGTTTACAGAACACAATTCAAGTGTACACCTTGCTGGCACAAATAATGCTTTTCTTTATCATGTTAGACACCATAACTATCCTAGTTCATGTGTATGTTCATCCCCTGACAAAACTATCTATCCTTACTGAATCATCTTTCTTAAACTGCTTTAAACAAATAAAGAAATAATATATTCTTAGAGTACATCAGCATACTGATCATAATGTACAGTAATAATATAAACTGAGACAACAAACTCTCTTACCAACAACATAAAAAACTTTGGCCTCAAGGTCCTCTGAAAATTTGCACGTGTAATTGCCCAGGTCATCTTTTGATGAGGAAGCAATGTACAAACTAGAGTTTGGGAACAGCTTTATGTGGTCACTTTCTGTAACTTCCTCTCCATCCTTCATCCTTCAGGTTGATAAATTTCATGTAAAAATAAAATTACATTATTAACTTCAAAATTATTATATTAAAAAATAAACACTAAACCCATAGGGGGTCGTACACTGCCTTGGAAAGTGAAGTTAATCGTGTTTGATTCAAGAAAGTACTATACATATCTCAAAATCTTCGATCACAGCCCTTCACTAGCAACAAGTCACCATCTTTCTTGGGCTGGGAAGGAAGTGAGACTGGAAAAAGTAATAGTAACACATGTTTAGTCAAAAATAAATTTCTGAACAACATCCATGGCCTGCCTGGCTAGGTCAAATTTGGCGAGGGTTTATCATTTTAATGTTTAAGTTTAATTCTACGACAACTGTATGTAAATTGATGGCCACACATTCATGGTAACAAAGTTACCCTGAACATGCTGAAAACTTTCAACTCTGAAGTTTTCTATACAGTAATTCGGAATATTTTGAATTTCTATTACTGTATTTGGAAATTGGAGAATTCTGAAGAGAGAGATATTAATGTTTCCTAACTTTTTGTTTGAAAATTTATAACAGGATATGAATTAGGCACCAAACATCTCTTATTAGCTATACATCTGTAATTAAATGTCAAGATGCTATAGGTTGAATTACACACCTTACCTTGGGTTGATTCAGTAAAGTATGAATAATACAGGAGGGCCCCACATATACAGCACCTTCTTTTTGGTGTTCCATGTTTTCGCTGGATTCAAACTGATCCATTCTTCATTATGTTCCACCCGCAAGCGGTAGTCACTGGAGGGTGGAACAATGGCTCAACTGAAAGACAACAAAATTGTGGAACACCAAAAATCGGCACTGTATATGCAGGGCCATCTTGTGTATGCATTCCACTTATGGAACTGAATTATATTTCACTGAATTTAGTATGATATCTGAATTCAGATAAGCTTACTATTTACAATTCAGATAAGCTTACTATCTGTAAGCTTACACAGCTTACAGATAGTAAGCTGTGTAAGCCAGCTTACTATCTGGCTTACACAGATAGTAAGCCAATAAAAATTTACCCATAGTATTTTATTTTTTAATCACGCAGGTATTGTGAAAAAACAAAATAGCACATTCCAAATCTTTCACTCAACAGTAGTTTTGCCAGAAGTCTGCAGATACCACAATTCAATCGAGTCTAGCATTCTTAATGTTCAAGAATACTTTTAGATACATACCATATAGCGTGATGTTCTGTTGCATTGGAGTCACAGGTCAGTAGTAAGGGTTTACCTTCCTGGAGACGCCGAGTTCCCTCTGTGTCTGTGAGCGAACCTGATATAAGAAAAAAAAGTGAGATTTGCTGCACTAAATAAAAATTGCTTAATTTTAAAAGATTAAATCAATTAAATACTATACAAATATTGTACCATTGACAGTACAGACACTCCTCACTTAACGACCTACCTGTTTAATGACAGCACAGACTTATGACCAGCTCTCCATCCAGTTGGTTGAAGTGAAAGATACTGAAGAATTAGTGGAATATGTCGAGGGAGAGATAACTAACGAAGATTTAATAGTCATTAAGTGAGGAGTGCCTGTATTATATTAAAAAATACAGTAAACCGTCAATTTGACAGACTTCAGAAATATGTGACAGAATCCACTGGGTCAACTGATTTGGTAACAACAAAGTCCAGGAGGTTACAAAATTGTCCGATGTTACAAGACAGCAAAGCAATCTTATCTCTATCCATTACAACAGCAAAGCAATCTCATCTCTATCCATTACAATCACAACTGCTAGCCACCTGCTATTCCCTATTAGTTCATTAAAGCACAGGCTTACTGTTTTGTTATAACCATTTTTTAATAAAAATTAATTTAATTATTTTCATATTTTTCTAACATCTTTCACCTGTAGGATGATTTACAAGATAATATTTACTATAATTTCCATGTAAAATAATAAACAAGCATCACTACACCGCAAGGTGACAAAGTTTGCAGGGCAATGAAAGCCATACAGTACTATATACTTCAGGTAAACACTGTTTAAAGAGCCTTCAGATCTTTAGCATCTAATACATATGGTACAGTTTTACTACTACTGTACAGTGCTAGTATACTGTACTGCATCAGTTTACTTATCAGTAACAAATACTTTTAAAATAAACTATAGTGAAACTATTATATACATGGTACCTCTTCTTGAATGGCATTCATGATGGTGGTGATTTTTTTTTTTTTTTTGGAAGGAGAAATACAAAGATTCTCTTGATTATCATGACCCCCCTCAGTGGAAGTTTTGGCCATTTAGCTAAGACATTCATTATGAATTCACCCATTAAAAAATTAAAGATTACATCTTAAAATAGTATACGTTTTCTATCCCATAAAAGAAAAAGAGGTGCACCACACAGTAGTGTCTTGGAGATCATGCTGGGAAAAATGAGTAAAAGGGAGCTACTGATATTACATACAGCTAGCTCTAATTTAATTACCATTTTCCAAACAATACCACTGTATTATCAATACAGCACAGCAATTGATCAATACTTCCAGCAAATTTTCTACTGCCTTACCACCAATAACAAACACCCAATGTGCTTCAGTGCTGTAGGGTGTGCACTTGTACTCTCCAGCGTGGAAGGCATGAGATCTCACCACAATTATCCGACTCATAATATATCCTTGCCGTCCAGGGCCTTCTATCATAGTAAATCTGACATTGAATAACTTAAATTCACACAATATTCTTAAAAAATTTTGCACTAATTTTTTACCAAATAAAAAATATAAATACTGTACAAGTATACAGTGCACTGTACTATACACTGTACTGTACACACACAGATAAATGAGTTACTGCAAAATATGCTAAAGGAGTTATTAATGAAGAGTTAAAGTGAAAATACAAAGTTGTTATAATCAGGGAATTAAGCTGTAAAAAAAATAATAAATAGCTTATATATTATCTGTTAATGGTTTCAGAGATCATCCTTTCCCTTGCCTGATCCTGGTAAATGGCTCCTAAATTGCAAAACAAATATTACAGGAAAGAGAGACTATTATGAAAATCATAGAAAAATATAGGTAAGTGTATACTGAGTGTAAGCTGAAACAAGGTTTACCTGTCATCTTGCATGTGCACTACATAAAACAAAAAGAAGAGAAATCCTAGCAAGAGTGCAAACATTTAACAGGCTTCAGTTTCACAATCACTGAAAGGATGATACCTCTCTGGATGGTTATCCAACCGATAACTTAAAGTACATTATACAACTGATAGAGGACGAAACAACACATTGAAACTACTTTACAGAAAGCTCCCTGTTACACAGAGGCAACAGCATAATGATGGATGCCAAGACTTGCCAACAAATGTAGTCAAAGACTGCGCAAAGTAAACCTTTATATACAGAAAACAATCATTCTGAAAATAAAGGATTGCTCAGTACAGAGTGGACAGACCATTAAGTACCGTATTTCGCGGCTTATAAGATGCAGCTGATAAGACTTGTTTTAGTTTCAATGGCTCGGCATCAGACGTAACTGGGAGAGCTACAGCCTACCCCACATCCCAAACTAATAGCTCCCATCACTGACCTTCAGTTTGTAGGATGCAGGGTGGTTTTTGGAGACATTTTATGAGGAAAAAACATGTGTCTAATAAGATGCGAAATACAGTAAATGGTCAGCCAAATTCTCTATAATAATATTTACTAAAATTGATAAGTTCTGCATAACGCATATTCTAAGCTTGTGTTATATTTGTGTGCACATATTTCTACGTCCTGTTTTTGCTTTATTACTATCAGTTTACTAAAACAAATTTTAATACTAGTTTCTTATATAGCTCATTACATATACTATATACTGTATTTCATGTCCAGTTGTTTAAAATCACATACAGAACATATTCTTTTAACCACAGAAACAAACCTACTGTGCAGCTCTCAAATCCCTTACCCAGCCTCCCCAGGAATAATAGGTCTGTTATTCAAAGTCCACTGCAGATAGTCATTAACATCAAGGGTGCAAGTAATGGAGAACTTTTCCCCCTCTGCAACAAAGTGCTGGCCAGAATAGGTGACACTTTTACCCATCACCGTGAACATACCTCTGCTGCTGCTTGAGCTCACCACTCCTCCGCCACCGGCCCCTGCAATGAATGCACAATTTTTATGTCAGAAAAGTAATTACACAGTATTACACTCATAAGAAAGAGCTAACCCTGTAATGGTGTGCAAAAATTCAATATGATGGACTTTTGAAATTATAGGCAAAGTCTGCTTAGTAAACTTTTAACTATTATTTTCACTGACATTTTTTTGGGTGTTATCCTATGTAATTTACAGTGTATGATTATTGTACTTACGTATGCCTGTGCCTAAATAAACTCTCTATATGTGTACATTGTGTGTACTATATGGTATACAAAAGAATACATAAATGCTTTTCTCTGCTATTTTTAAACAATCTAATTTAATAATTCACTAGGACAACCCCTCCATTAGCAAGTTAAATTAAAAGCTTACTCGAACAGGACAATAAGAGGCACTGTATGACCCATGTAGGTTAAGCACTTCATTTTGATTATAACAACAACAATAAGAGGCAATTGGATTTGATTCAATGAAAAGGAGACTACCAATTCCTTGAATCAAGGGCCCTTCACCAACATCAAGGTTAGAAAATGTGATGATATACTGAAATGTAACATAGAAATATGTTGCAGTTTTTTAACTGTAGTTTCAGAATGTCTCTAGCAAGACAGTGATGTAGCTAGTGATGATGAAAGTCTTTCTTCTTTTTCATGTCACCTTACCTTGGTGAGAAACGGCCGATATTGGAGAAAAAAAAAACTTTAATGATAAATTGCTAGAGACAAGTAACTGGGAAAACAACTTTTTTTCTCTGGCAAACTACTAGGATAATGAAAAAACAAAATTCCATTTTTAAGTTATAAAATTATATAGAACCAGACAAGAAACATTCTATTGTGAAAAGTATAATAATAATAATAATAGTAATAATAATAATAATATAATAATAATCTACATTATTAATTATACTGTACTCTACAAGTAATACTATAAATAAAAAGAAAAAAAATATTAGAAGAATTAGAAATGAAGGGAGGAGAGGGAAAGAGGACGACGGCAAGAAGAGGAAGTGTGGAGAGTGGAGAGAGAAGAGGAAGGAGGGAGAGTGGATTGATGTGTGGAAAATACTGTATATATTTTCCAGAAATTCAGTATTTATATGTAAATAGATGGCCATACTGTATTTAATAATATTTATGTCATAGAAAATGGAAAGCCGGCATCTGGGCAGGAGACTCGCCATCTGGGTTTTGAATTTGTATTAGAACGTTGGTGGAATGGGTAGAAATTTTCGTGCTCTAGAGGTTAAAATTGTGTTGACAGATAAGATAAGATAAGATAAGATTTCGTTCGGATTTTTAACCCCGGAGGATTAGCCACCCAGGATAACCCAAGAAAGTCAGTGCATCATCGAGGACTGTCTAACTTATTTCCATTGGGGTCCTTAATCTTGTCCCCCAGGATGCGACCCACACCAGTCGACTAACACCCAGGTACCTATTTGCTGCTAGGTGAACAGGACAACAGGTGTAAGGAAACGTGTCGAAATGTTTCCACCCGCCAGGAATCGAACTCGGGCCCTCCGTGTGTGAAGCGGGAGCTTTAGCCACCAGGCCACCGGGCCACCGACCAGGCCACCAAATAGGAGGCGAAATTGGTGGATGTGCATTCCTGCATAACTTGAGATATCAGGCGACTGGACAAGACCTCTCCAGGAACCTCAGATAAGCTCTCTAGATTTGTGTATAATTCTGGCCAGTGTTTTCATAAATTTAGTTAGTGAGGTTTTTCTGAGTATGATATAACTTAATCTCCAGTCAAACTGGTGAGTGATATTAAGATATTTTCTTTCTGTTAGGTAATTGTGTATATCTATAATTATTCTTTAATTTTTAATATACAGTCAACAAATTTATATATTTACCAGTATTCCTGGTGTATGTATATTTCATTTAATTAACAGGTCCAGAGCAACTTGTGGTTATGACAGTGGTAGGTATCGAAGGGGGACATTTTTTGCGACCTAGGTGTCCCAAATTCCTACTTGTCTATGTAACAATGATAAATAATAATTATCTTTGTTATCATTTACTGTTATGTACATAATTAGTTACATTCTGATAAATGCAATTTTCCACATGATGGATGGATGGATGGGATGGATGGGATGGGGTGGGATGGGGTGGGATGGGGTGGGATGGGGTGGGATGGGGTGGGATGGGGTAGGATGGGGTGGGATGGGGTGGGGTGGGGTGGGGTGGGGTGGGGTGGGGTGGAGTGGGATGGGGTGGGATGGGATGGATGGATCGATGGGATGGATGGATCGATGGGATGGATGGATCGATGGGATGAATGGGATGAATGGGTGGATGGGATGGGATGGGATGGGATGGGATGGATGGATGGATGGATGGATGGATGGATGGATGGATGGATGGATGGATGGATGGATGGATGGATGGATGGATGGATGGATGGATGGGATGGGATGGGATGGATGCGGACGGACGGACGGACGGACGGGACGGGACGGGACAGGAAGCATGCACGCAGACACAAAATGACCAGTAGGATGTGGAAACAAAGTCGTCAGAAGTCCAGTGGTTAAACCCAAGTCATGACGTCAAGAGGTAGATGACTTACTTTCACGTTAGCCCATGCTCTTTTGTTTTTTGGTAAAGAAGAATCATGGTGCAGAGCAATGTTTTACTGGGAACAAGTTTCACTCTATGTTCGGTTTTATCAGGTTAAGACTTGATAGAGTTCTACACAGGATGAAGCATTGTCCCAGTAAAATCTTGTTTTGCAACATGTCTTTTTTTTTTTATCGGTGAGCGGTATGCTATTTGGATCCAACTTGTTATCTTATTATGAAACAAAGTCACATTAACTCTTGTTTTCCCTCAAGGATGAATTCATCCAAGCCAAAATGCACTCAGAAGATAACGTAAAAACACTAAACCTTTAAATCATAACCATAAAAATATTTTTAAAGGGGTGAACGGGTAAGTCAGCGGTCATCTGCTGACCCAAAGCTCCAGTGGCGGGTCATCATATGACTAAAGACCCGCGTCAAGAACACTTGTCCTGTCTGATAACCAATCTTACGTAATCTAAGATAAACTCTTAAAACTATATATACATATAGCGCCTGTGCAATGGGAGGTTATCATATTTAATTCAAAGAAAAAGGTGGTAGTAACAATTCCTTGAATCAAGAGCCCTTCACTTCCTTGGAAAGGGAGCTTAATAAGATTATGACTCGTACAAACTGAGAGATAATCGGGATGATTTCCAGGAAGGGGAAGGTACCTCTATTTCCTAGGATCAGGAGCTCATCACTAGCATCAAGGCAACAAGAGGCGAAAGTGATAACCAGCCTAGAAGCTAGAAGAATATTGGATTAATATCAAAACTTGCATGTACATGCTACAAAACAGATCATTATAGAATAGGAGAGAACCAGTCCAAGGTAGCCCGAGTCTTTGCGTGACAATGGTGCGGGAATCCAGCTCATACCAGATGTGTCATTCAGCCTTGAAGCAACTAACACTCTCCTGCACCTCTACATGACTTGCTACAACTACTTTGCTATACAATTCAATAACATGACTGCCATGGATTTGTGTGGGGATTCTGCAAATCGTGTGCAACGCTAACGAGAGCACACAAACGCAGGGCTCATGTCAACTACAGATTACATGCGTGTGAAAACGCACGCACGCACGCACGCACACAGGCAAAACATGCAACATGGCTTCTTCAGCTAACAAATACATAAATTAACAGTTAGTGACTGAAAACTGCAAAATCCTCCCACACGCGCGCACGCGCACACACACGCAAACACACACACACACACACGCAAACACACACACACACACACACACACACACACACACACACACACACACACACACACACACACACACACACACACACACACACGAGCTAAGAATCGACCTCCAATACCACACGTAAATACATAGACAGGAGAGATTCCTTAGGTGGAAGCTAGGAATGTACAAGAGTTTGAAGGGTGTTAGGAAATACTTTTTCTGTCTTAGGGTGTACCAAGTGGAAAGAGTTGGATGAGGAGGTGGTGGGTGAAAACACCATACAGTACCAAGCGTAGGTAAGATAGGGACCAGGAGCCAGTAAATGCCCATCAATTCTGAAGCTAAAAAGCAGGGCCAAAACACTCGACCCCCGCAAACACAAGAGAATGCACATGAGCAAAACTAGAGGTGAAGGAAAGAAACATGATGACAAAGTTTGCCTGATAAAGTTCAACATGAAGTGAAACGTTGCCAAAGTAAATACTTGCTCTGCACTACTGTCTTCTTTGCATTACTGTCAGCAACAGTCTTGTATCCAGGACCAGATGAAGGTGCATGGTCTCCTTACAACTAATGCCTCTTTTCACGCCACAATACAATAGGTACCTAGGTGACTTCCTGTGCGTATCATTCCAGAGGAAACTGTTCAAATAACATTAAGGAAGGAGTTACACTGCTTTGCTATTATAACTGCACATACGTAAATACTTTTTCACACAGGTCACCACCAGTGTGTGTGTGTGTGCAATCTCATGGTAATGCACTATGCATTACCATGAGATTCATTCTAGGTAAAGAAGTGAAGGGTGGTCAGTATAGGGACAGCTTTCACTTCAAGTATTATCCTCAACAGTTTGCCTCTTGCCTTTGGCCGACTATTGTGGTTCACATCTTGGATAAAAGGACCAAAGGATCCTAGACGAAATATATCCCAGTACATACTTGACTTTCATGGGTTATCCTGGGTTACTAATCTTCCAGGTAAATAACCAAAATAAAATCTACTACCAAGGAATGTGCCCCAAAAGATTACTGAGGCAGAGATGTACTACAGAATGCACTAAATACAGCAGCCTTTGAATCAGCATCCACTAATTCATTACCTGGGATCCAACATGGCTCCAGCATCAACAGAACTCCATGGCCTTGTGCTGGGTGTGCAATCAAGGCCCAACAGTCTTTTCGATCACTGGGTATTGTGAAGTATACTATTCCAGGGCACAGAGTACACTTAAACTCCTAGTAACTCATTACAGCCAGCAATCAGTAGGAGAAGGGCAAAAATAGTGGGGAGCTCTGAGGTGAGCACCAATGACTTGCTTGATAGCTAGACACAATATGATTCCTCAATGATAAACACAACCATGTTCACCTCTTCCCTTGCTCTTTGATCTGCACTATTGGAAAAGACTTGGGCTCTTGAGCTTTTTCTTAGTTTAGTTTAACGTCTTCATTATGCACCTCATACCCATCCTGTGGGTGGTAGTCAAAGGATTGCAAAGGTACATAATGGGGCCTGGGACTGGGCTGCAAAGTTTTGATAGCTCTCAAGGCATGGACCAAAGCATGTTCAAGAAATCTGCCCTATGTCAAGAACTCGATACTTAAAAGTTTCCCAATCAATCACCACCAGCAAAAGCTCTCCTCCACTGCCATCCAAAGTGGGATGAAAGAGCACTGGGACCCTCCTTTAACCCTTAAAAAGTTCTCTATTATTTGCTGAAAAAAAATACCTGGAATGTGCTCAACCCAAAACAAGTAGTGTAAGGCCCACTTCTAGTAGTAGTTCACTAAAAGTTCACAGCAGGAAATAGTCAGAACTCCACACTATAATGCTAAATCACTAGGTGAGCAAAATCCATAAAGTGCAATGAAGGAAGATGGGCCATGGAGAAAAATGAAGTCTGAGTAGCATACATCTGCATACAGGAATGTAGATGAATGGTTCAGAGAACCGACATGTTGATAAATTAGACACATGTGCAACTCTTGGGTATCTTTATTGAGGAAACGTTTTGCCACACAGTGGCTTCATCAGTCCATACATAGGAGAAACTTGAAGAACAGGAGGAGAATGAGGTAATCAGTCCCTCAACCTTGAGTCAATGTGTTCAGTCCATCAATCTTGAGTAGTATACGGCAATGAGTGGAGAAGCAGCTTATAAACCGTATGGCAGGAGAGGTGCAGCAGTCATAGGTGGTGTCACATTTGTTCAATGTGGAAGTAGGTCGTGCCCAAGAATTAGGCAAGCGAAGAATTCCTAAGTATTAAGATCCCAAGAAGTTGCAATGTCTGACAGGTTTGTAGATGAATGGTTCTCCGCTCATTGCCGTATTCTACTCAAGATTGATGGACTGAACACAACGACTCAAGGTTGAGGGACTGATTACCTCATTCTCCTCCTGTTCTTCAAGTTTCTCCTATGTATGGACTGATGAAGCCACTGTGTGGCGAAACGTTTCCTCAATAAAGATACCCAAGAGTTGCACATGTGTCTAATTTATCTGCATACAGGAAGAGCGTGATCTGCAGATCCGTTCCAGTGTGATGGTGTCCTGATTTTCCAGGAACTGATGGTCCGGCATCTCTTAGTCTGGACAAAAATTACATGGGAACTTGATATTCCCTCAACTGCCAGACTAGTTTACTGGATAACCATAGATGGCATTGGGTGAAGCACAAGATCCCTTGATCTTGTGCAATTCTTAGCCTATTTTGCTTACATATAACCATAGCCATGGCTTCTAAGAAAGGTGCAAGTGTCAGTGGTGTAGCTGAAAGGCTTACTATTGTTAAAAAGTAGTGGTGCAGTAGTGTAGCTGAAAGGCTTACTAGTTGTCAGGTGAATTAAGCAAAGAGCTAGAATAATATACCTTCAGGGTGGAATAAGAACTAATCAGTACATATTTGGTGCATGAAAAATTACAGAAAGATCAAAGCACATGAAATAACGTCTTGGATGAAATGGTTAAAAAATCTCTTGGCTAAGAGATTGATAATCTTGCACCTTTTGTGATTGACTAATTGCATCAAACTACTTCTCCACATTATTTACTTCATCTTCCACCAACACTTATGTCTCAAGGAGTGTGATTCATTTCTATATATGACTGATGAAGCCTGTTGTGCAGGTGAAACATTTCATCAATAAAGATTCCTAGTGTTGCACACATATCTTACTTATCAATAACATAATTATTCAATTCTATAAGGCTTAACAAAAATGAAGAAATAGCAAGTCGATATACAGAGCTTTTAGAATATGTACTTTTAACATTACGTACAATAAATGGAAAGAATACAACTTACTATATGTTATGGACATTCCAAGATATTTTGTTGCAAAATACAAATGTGTAACCAACTTGAAGCTTATTTTAAAATGCCAGTATACTATACTGTACTTTATAATAATAAGGTTCTTTATTTCTACAAGTACATGTACAAGGTATAGAGGCCTAGATGACATCAATGACATACCACTACATATATAGAAAGTCCCCTTATTATGCCGAGGATTTCAGGCAAATTAGATTAATTTTGTCCGAGGATGTGACGCACGCCAGTTGACTAACACCCAGGTACCTATTTTACTGATAAGCGAACACAAATAGCAGGTGTCTTAAGGAAACACATTCTAATGTTTCCATCCATACCAGGGATCGATCCCCAGACCTCGGCACTAGCAACTGAGCTATGGTAGAGTATGGGCTTGCTTAAAGGTGCCAGCAATTATTAGTTCAGCCTACAGTAGAACATTAGAAAAAAAGGATTATTATACGCTGAATTTAATAATATGCATTTTGAAGTTAAAAGAAATGCCACTGATCTCATCGACATTCTTAAGTCATCAACCAATCAGAAGTCACTAATAACTCCATACTGGTAAAAAGTTTTCCTATATGTATGTATGTGTGTATTTATTTTTATTATTTTTATCAACACATCAGTCGATTCCCACCAAGACAGGGTGGCCCGAAAAAGAAAAACTTTCACCATTATTCACTCCATCACTGTCTTGCCAGAGGTCCAGAGGCACTCTTACATTAGCTACAGTTGAACCCCGGATTTCATAATTAATCCGTTCCAGAAGGCTGGCTGAAATCTGAAATGGCTGAAAACCAAAGTAATATTTCCCATAAGAAATAATGTAAATCCAATTAATCCGTTTGAGCCACCCAAAAATATTAACAAAAAAAAAAACATTTTATAGAGAATAACTATAGTTTTACATACAGAAAACAATGAGAAATAAATATAAATGACTAATTTTAATGATAAATGAACATTACATACCATTATTGAAGACTCTTGTTGGTGAGTAGTATTTATTTGTAGTCCCAGGGGGACTACATCCCAGGTGTATACCTACCGGATACATACACTGTGGCCTACAGCCATATTATTACCATCGACATACCATGTTCACCGAGTTTAATCGTTTTTAACAACTACCTTTAGATGCCATCATAAACAAAGGGAGAAGTAATGAATAATTCATGCCAAGAATTGTAAGCAAAAGCTTATGTATAAAGGGTGGTTACTCGGCCAACGCAGATTCATAGTTTTTTCTAATGCTGGACTAGAGAAAACGTAGTGTTTACCCTCCACCCCATATAAACATCGCATTTTATAAGCAATGTAATGTGTTTCTTACATAATTTTGAGGAAAATATCACGGATGGATTAATGAAAATGTCTATATTAACATAAAGTAAGACATTTAATGTGCCCAAAAGTGATTATTATTATTATGTACTATTAGTATTACTATGGCGTTAAGACTAGAGCGACACTCCGAGTGAACAAGTAACAAAGGCATGTTTATATGCTATGTAACGTGTTTCTTACATAATTTTGAAGAAAATATCATAGATGGATTAATAAAAATGTCTATATTAACATAAAATAAGACATTTAATGTGCCCAAGAGTGAGTCACGAAAGTATGAGCAGCCCAGGCAGATGGGATTGTACGATGGGATGTACGAAACTTGGGGGGAAATTTTGCCAAAAAAACTGCTCGAAATCCGAATTGTATGCCCCTCCTTCAGAGTGCAGGTATTGTACTTCCCATCTCCAGGACTAAAGTCCGGCCTGCCGGTTTCCCTGAATCCCTTTATAAATATTACCCTGCTCACACTCCAACAGCACTTTTCAAAGAATACACAGCATACAACACATTTTTTCCAAATAAATATACTGCAGCTCATCAAGTTGTATTCTATTACCTGCTTTTCTCTACATACCCTGCATGACTGACCTTTAGTTCCAAAAAAGTACTAGTAATGTAAAAAAAATACAATTCTACAAGGTTATCTCAAGCATGTAGTTTACACACAGATCTCACATCATATTTGGTGAACAGATTGGCTCTCAAACTGATTGTTCTATTTTAAAGGCATCAAGTTTACTTTAGATTTAAGCAGGAAACAGCAAATTACAGGTCTGAGAAATGGATGAACCCAACACTGAGATAGGAAATTGCATTGTATCATAATATGCCTCAAAAATGGCCCCCGTCATGAAGATAAGATTAGATAATCTCTACCAAGGTTCTCTCTACATATGGCTTTACAGATTTATACAATTACATAATGGCTGTAATTAACACAAACTAGTTTTAGTCATATACCAATGTAAATTATGTACATTTAACCAAGAATAATCCAAAATAGACATTAGGACATAGTTCTATTGGGAGTGAGTAATTCCTGAGCTTGTACCATCTCAAAGTGGATGTATGTGGACATGTATGTGGAATGTAACACTGACAAAGTTTATGAGCATAAGAAGTTAGAAGTCTAACATATTCATACCTAAAGCAGTCATGATGGGCTCCCAAAACTTAATCTAAATAATTAATGAAAATTATAAATACTGTACATAATTGACATGGATTTAATAACTGAATATTGCACTGCTAGCCCCTTGATGCCAGTGAGAGGGCTTTTGATCCAAGGAGCTGGACTTCTCCTCCCTTCCTTAGACTAGACCCTAATGTCTTCCATTCCCCAGGGAGCTATATGACCACTGTGGGTTTAGTGCTTTCCTTCATAAAAACAATAAATTCACTTGCTAGCATTCAACAATTATTTATATAGGACAGCCACATACATATTACTGTAATTTTTATTCAGACATCAATCATACTGCATAGTCATTACAAAGATACAAGAAACATTTTGTGATGACCCCAATAGAATTAAGTCACTTTGTCAAACCTTTTTTTTTTGGCCATCCTAGATAGTAAGTTTATTCAGGTATACACAAATACAGTTACATAGAATTATCATACATAGCAGCATATGTGTAGAGAACCTAGGATAACCCAAAAAAGTCAGACAGAGTGACTTATTTCCATTGGGGTCCTTTTACCTTATTATTATAATATAAAGGTTATAATATTTTCTTATTCTACAATGAAGATAACATCTTATTATCATACTAAAAAGACTATCTACTACACGAGGGTCATTACTAGGAATAAGGTAAAATTTACACGTATTTTAGCTAAAAAATAGAAAATCATTCCCCTCCCTTTCTGTAGCTTCATTCATCAGACACTTTTTGGCACTCTTCTTGAACTGGTTCATGGTATGACTGGCTTTGACATGTGCGGGTAGTCTGTTCCATTCCTTTATTGCTGTACAATAAAAGGTGTTTGAAGCCTGGCCACTGACTGTGGGTACTACAAAGTTGTGCTCTCTCCCCCTAGTACTATGATTGCTTTGGTTCCCAACCTTGACAAAATTGACAGCAAGATATTCTGGACACTGTTCGTGAGCAATTTTATAAACATGATTTAGCTTCAGTTGTTTTACTCTGTCTTCAACATTCAGCATATCCAACTGCTGTAATTCATCTCTTGATCCCAGCCCCAGGATGAATCTTATGAATTGTACTTATGTGTACCTTTACCTAATTAAACTTGCTTAGCCTAGGATATAACTCATAAATTCATCGAAAAACTTGTGGTATTATTTGCAACCACAAATGTGTACAAACTTAAAAATTTATTGACATTCCACGAAAATTGCTGCAACTGGGTCTTCCACGAGACTATGAGCCCCGGGACACTTGAGCAGCTACACTGATATTTAGTTACTATTCCAGATTTATATATATTACATAAATAAATAACAGCTGATCAGGGTGACTAGAGGCAACCATCAGCTGACTCAACAAAAACATTCACTGCAACGCAGTGATGAGGCAGTTACTGGTCTCAGTAATTCACTACAAACTCTTACCAAAGCATGTTCCCACAAAGGCGAGGAAAGCGAGCACACCCAAGATCCTCATAGCGACGAAATAAAAATAATAAAAAGGAATAGAGCACTAGAACACCCTCCCCCTACGACGTCAATGGTGTCACTGATGATTGATAATAACAATGCCAGCTCGCTGCTAGAATGTACACTGTTGCCACAACACCACAAACACAAATATAGTACTTTTATTTTTAGCAGCTTTGTGTGAATAAATAGTTTGATTTATTTGCTCTTCTATATCTGACTATGCGTTTTAGGTAGGAAGTGTTAATGGTAGGGGCCGTTGCTTAGTGCAGATGATACTTTTACGGAAATACGTGGCACTCTTAGTTCCTCGCCTACATGATTGGTAGCAATAACAGTGGCTCACTATCCCTTATCCCCAGGCAGTGATTGCTCGGAATGTAAGTAAGTAAGTAAGTTTATTCAGGTATACACAAATACAGTTACATAGAATTATCATACATAGCAGCATATGTGTAGATAACCTAGGATAACCCAAAAAAGTCAGACAGAGTGACTTATTTCCATTGGGGTCCTTTATAAGTAAGTTTATTCAGGTATACACAAATAAAGTTACATACAATATCATACATAGAAGCATATGTGTAGAGAACCTAGGATAACCCAAAATAATAATATCTTTATTTACTACAAGCACATGTACATGGTATACAGGCCTAGCTGACATGCTACTATATAGAAAGCCGCTTGTTACGCAGAGCATTTCAAGCAAACTAGGTCAGTGTTTGTTTCAAGATGCGACCCACACCAGTCGACTAACTCCCGGGTAGTAATAAAGGTGGTAGAATTACCGACAATATGTAAAGTGAAAGGACACAAGTGCAGCTAATGTGACATTTTATTGTGGCAACGTTTCGCTCTCCAGGAGCTTTATCAAGCCGTTGCCACAATGAAATGTCACATTAGTGTGCACTACCTAGCAGAGTTTACTGCCAGAGGGGAATCATAGGCCTGTGTCCCGTGTGAAAAAATAATAATAATTGAACTTTGTGTCAGAGGAAAGAAAGTCTCCCTGAAAACATTGAGTATACATAGTGTATAGTGTATACTACAGTGGCTCCCTAGTATATTGATGATAAAGGCTAAAGTGTCATTTGAAAACAGGTGAATTTGTAAATGAAGTGATAAGCCTATAGAGGCAGGTGCCAGAAGTCGCCAGAAACTTACCACAGGTCAGCTGTTTTTAAAAAATCTTCCTGGCCTGCTAGTGTACTCGCATATAATCTAGTGATTCCAGTGAATAGCAGAATACAGTGTTGTAGTAGCAACTAACCAGTATTATAATGGTACTTAGTGGAGTGGAGTGACTTTCATTAGTTTCTTTTTTCTTGAAATACCAGACGTATACTGTGAATTTCATATAACCTGTAGTTACCAGCAGTCGCAATATACACAACGAGAAGCAATTATTACTCCAGAAAAAGCGTCCTTCCTCCAAAATTTGCACCAGTCAACTATAGTGATAATATAGCATTTATTGTGGTGGAGACGGAAAAAAAAAAAAAAAAAAAAAATAGAAAAGCTAGATACAGCGACTGATAAACAAGGGTTGAGGTCGACCGTTCGTCACTGTAGGAGTTGCCAGCAGTCACCGGCTCTTCAACACGCAAGTTATACTTTTGTATCAATCAAATCACATATTACTCGGGTAGATAATTTCCAGTAGATCCTTCATGTGTTAGCTCAAATCACTGACCAGTATGGTTTAAATAAGTGACCCACTGATCAGATCAGAACGACTGGTCCGAACCCTTGACTGGTCCGAACCCTTGACTGGTCCGAACCCTTGACTGGTCCGAACCCGGGACTGGTTTCAAACGGTTTCGTTGGACAATAAAGCAGACTGTAAACGGATGGGGTTGTAGGCACCCTTATAAACACAAACATTAAATACAAACATTAAATATATACCAGGAACGTGCACGGTAAGCTGTCCAATATACAAAAACAGTTAGAAACAGAAATACAAATAGCTAGAGCTTCATTTAAGGAGGTTATTAATAGAATATTCAAGAGGTTGCTAGTAGAATTGCAGTAAATCAACCATTCAAATCATTATGAAGCTGTGTGTAGTCTGTGGTCAGTCAAACAAACGGGCTTCCACATGCATAAATTGTCATTTTTGTGGAAATTGGTGTCACGCCCCTTGTGCAGATATCCAAGAACTAGCTACAAGCAGTATTAAAACAGGGAAGTGTTTTTGGGTATGCCCAAATGAGATAAATCTGTGGACTAAAATCACAAGGGTATTGTGGAAAATTTTTGATTTTCCGAAGCTATAGCGCCTAATAGGTGTTTAATGTGTCGATATGAGTCAAAAATGTATTTGACAATAGGGTAGAACCAAGAGTTCCCTTTGCGCATGCGCGGATGTGCGGGGGTTGGGGGGCGACGCGGGCCATGGGGGTGGCGGGAGTGTTTTGAATGGGTGAGGAGGCTGAGAAAACCGGGAATGAGGAAACTGGCGTTCACGGGGGCCTAAGGATCAATATAGGCCTCAATTCATAATAGGAAGTGTCGTGACTGTCCCTAGTGAAGAGTGAGGGAACGTGATTTAAGGGACCACTGTAAAGGGGTGGTAAAATTAGTGAATAATGTTCGACCGGGTGGCAGGTGCACGGCCAGGGTGTGTGTCCAGGGGACATACCCGTGTGTTAATCCTCGCTCATCGGCCTCAGATCTTAATGGAGTGACCTCTAATTTGTATAATAGTTATGAGACGTTAAATCGTCTTGTGAATGGTAATGTAATCAGTGATAATAACATTGAGTTAAGAGAATGCGGGATGTGAAATAGAGCGCCCTGCTCCGAGTGAACGTGTGACTCTCGTACCGGGGATAATGAAGATTTATGTAATCACGACTTCTAAACCGGGACAAACTGACGGATACCTCGTCCTGCCAGAATGAGAACCGTGTCGGTGTAGCAGGACATCGAAATGAGATGGTGAATGGAGGAAATAAGGAGTATCAATCACCCACAGTTAAGTAACCCTTCTAGTTATAACAGACTCATGCTGGCCAGTTATGTTATTTTGTAATTGGATAGGTTATGAGTGATCCAGCTACATCAAGTGACCACCAGAGAACAGCTGGTAAGTGGTGGGATTATGTACAAATGTTTTTCCTTGATGGATGTATCCATGTGTATTCTACCCCCCCCCCTTCATTCAGCTAAACTAATATAATATATACAGTCCACAATTAATTAGTAGCACCGTACTTGTGGGTGCTATCCAATCCATACTGGTCTCGGATAGATATGGATAAGATTGTGAGGTCGAAGGGACCACCTGTAGTGACCAGGGGTGGTTAAGTTTTCTCACATGTCTACACGGGGTGACTACGGTAAACAATATGGTTGTCTCCCAATGAGATTACTTGTATGTATATGATGTTGAGGTACATACAGATAAGCACCCTAGAAAATTTTCCATATCTGCCCGTTGGTCCTTCGTGAACCGGATGCAATCAGTGAAAAAATTAATTGAATTAATTACTTAATAATTAAGTGACTGATTGAAGGAAGTGGGTGTAGGGTGCACAAGTTTAATCGATCGTGTGATGGATGATAATTAGCCCAATTAATTGCTAGCACATGTGTGGCTAGGATTTATACAAGAGTAAAGTGCAAGAATTACTCTTATAAGGCGCCTACTTAAGTTGTATAATCAGTGATTAATAATTCTCTAACCATGACTGGATCTAATGGAGTTAATGTGGCTGACAAGTCCGTGAATTTTAGAGTAATGAAAGCATCATTACAGGCTATTAAAAGCCATGTGACGAAGGCATTTGATTTAATGAATCAGAACCGTGAACCCTAATGAATTAAAGTTATATTTAGATGCTTTAGAGAGTAGATTTGATTGGTACAAATTGTGGTTTAAAGACTGTGAAAGAGATCTGCTGGAGAATTGTGCAGATGGAATGGAAATGAATGTTTTAATTAATCAACATTACGAATTGGAAGAAAAACTGTCTTGTAAAAGTAAGGCTTTGAATCAATTAAATGGTGTAAGCCAGGCAGCTGATCAACTTATTAATGCAAAGGGTGGGTTTGCCAAAACCTCCAGAGTACGGTCTGGAGGAAATCAGACTAGGTCGGCAAGAATTAATTGTTCAATTGTAGACAAGTCAGCCAAACAGTTCTAAGGATATAACACATAATGACTCTGAAGTATCTGTCAAGTCTCAAAAGGGAAAAATAATCCCAGTGGTAATAATCATAATTAAGAGATAAATAGGCACATATCAAGTGACAGGAATCAGTAATAGTGGTTCCTCACATCAAGGTAAGAGGAATAAGTACCTCAGTAAAGGTAACCCAGTTAATAAGAGGTCAGGCAAGGAAAAGAGAGACTGTCTCTTCTGCCAGGGTACTCATTTCACTAAAAATTGTAATGCCTGTAATTCATGGGATATTAAAGTGGAAAGAATGAAAGAACTTGACAGATTTATCAGATGTCTAGACAATCATAATGTAAAGGATTGTCATACCAAATTGAACAGTTGCTATCAATGCAACAAGGGAAAACACCATACAGTTATGTGCAGGGTTGTATGTGATTCTTATAATAATGGTGACAATAATGATAATGTTAATAACCCTGACACTACAGTGACTGATGTAAAGGTTGCAGCTAATGGCAATAATGATGGCCTAGCTGAGGTAGCCTTGCCGGTACTGGATGTAATAATTCAGGATAAAGGGCATAAATCCAAAAGCATGCGGCGTCACTCTCCTCAACACTGGTACGGGCCATGTACTATATGGCAGACTACCGCCTAGTAATAATGACTAGAAGTAGTGAATACGTCACGGTGTCTTGCTCATAAAAGGTCAACCCAGTACAAGTATTCTTCTATCGAGAATGATGTTGAACCAGTCTAATTTGTGGGAGCTGGACAGCATGGGGATTAATATAAATGAGTTAAGTCCAAATGATTCCTTTACTCAGGAACAATACCTGAAGGATGTTAAATGTGAATCTGGACATTACTGGGTGCGACTTCCGTGGAAGCTCGACCGTCCAGAATTACCTACTAATTATAGGATGGCGTATGGACAGTTAAGGGCCCAGCTCTGCGAACTGAGCAAGACACCAAAATTGTTGACTGCTTATAATGATATAATTAATAAACAGTTAAATAATAAATTGTTCTTACTTCAGGCGACGATAAATGCACACCTTAAGTGCACAGGTGGTCCACTGAGCGAAGTAATTGGGTAAATAATCTTATGTGGACAATTTCCGGGTGTGACGTCAACTGAAGAGGAACTAATGAGGATATGTGAAGGGGTTAATGAAATAATGCAGTAATGTGCTGGGGCTGACTTGGGATACTGAGAGAGACTTGTTATTGTTAAAGTCTCATAATTCCAGTATGCCCAACAAATTAGCCCCGAGAGCATAGACTTAGTGTCATACCTTACAATAAGAGGGAAATTGTTAATACCAGAAGCATGGAGGCTTGAGTGTGCTTTGGGTGGATCCCTACCTGAGGAGTTAACAGGTGGAAGGAATTAATGGGTGATTATGTAAATACCAATGTTGGAGTTCCCAAGCCAGGTGGCCAGTGAAGATGGGAAAATTGTACTCCACATTATGTAAGTCGTCTAGCAACGACCTCCGCCCGGCCACAGTGTGGAAAATTTTTGATTTTCCGAAGCTATAGCGCCTAATAGGTGTTTAATGTGTCGATATGAGTCAAAAATGTATTTGACAATAGGGTAGAACCAAGAGTTCCCTTTGTGCATGCGCGGATGTGCGGGGGTTGGGGGGCGACGCGGGCCATGGGGGTGGCGGGAGTGTTTTGAATGGGTGAGGAGGCTGAGAAAACCGGGAATGAGGAAACTGGCGTTCACGGGGGCCTAAGGATCAATATAGGCCTCAATTCATAATAGGAAGTGTCGTGACTGTCCCTAGTGAAGAGTGAGGGAACGTGATTTACGGGACCACTGTAAAGGGGTGGTAAAATTAGTGAATAATGTTCGACCGGGTGGCAGGTGCACGGCCAGGGTGTGTGTCCAGGGGACATACCCGTGTGTTAATCCTCGCTCATCGGCCTCAGATCTTAATGGAGTGACCTCTAATTTGTATAATAGTTATGAGACGTTAAATCGTCTTGTGAATGGTAATGTAATCAGTGATAATAACATTGAGTTAAGAGAATGCGGGATGTGAAATAGAGCGCCCTGCTCCGAGTGAACGTGTGACTCTCGTACCGGGGATAATGAAGATTTATGTAATCACGACTTCTAAACCGGGACAAACCGACGGATACCTCGTCCTGCCGGAATGAGAACCGTGTCAGTGTAGCAGGACATCGAAATGAGATGGTGAATGGAGGAAATAAGGAGTATCAATCACCCACAGTTAAGTAACCCTTCTAGTTATAACAGACTCATGCTGGCCAGTTATGTTATGTTGTAATTGGATAGGTTATGAGTGATCCAGCTACATCAAGTGACCACCAGAAAACAGCTGGTAAGTGGTGGGATTATGTACAAATGTTTTTCCTTGATGGATGTATCCATGTGTATCCTACCCCCCCCCCTTCATTCAGCTAAACTAATATAATATATACAGTCCACAATTAATTAGTAGCACCGTACTTGTGGGTGCTATCCAATCCATACTGGTCTCGGATAGATATGGATAAGATTGTGAGGTCGAAGGGACCACCTGTAGTGACCAGGGGTGGTTAAGTTTTCTCACATGTCTACACGGGGTGACTACGGTAAACAATATGGTTGTCTCCCAATGAGATTACTTGTATGTATATGATGTTGAGGTACATACAGATAAGCACCCTAGAAAATTTTCCATAGGTATTAAAAGAGGTCAACATCAAAGCTGCTTTCATAGAAAACCTGGAAGCTTTCTACAACAGATGGGAACATAAAAAGTCTGGGCTGAATGGTACTGCCCTTGATACTGGCCATGTAGTCAGAAACTGTAAGGCTGGAGATGATGTCCTGGTAGTCAGTAAATGTGGGGCTGATAGTGCTGTCCTGAGAGACAGTAATGGTGAAGCTGGAGGTGCTGTCCTGGGAGACAGTAATGGTGAAGCTGGAGGTGCTGTCCTGGGAGACAGTAATGGTGAAGCTGGAGATGCTGTCCTGGGAGACAGTAATGGTGAAGCTGGAGATGCTGTCCTGGGAGACAGTAATGGTGAAGCTGGAGATTTTGTCCAGGTAGTCGGGAATTATACGCAGGAAGGAATACATATAAATGACCTCATAGGGGACAGGAGCCATAGTAGGGGAACAAGTGTAGTCAAAGATAAGATAAAGCCAATATTGCAAACTAGAAATACCGCAGGAAATAGCAAACAAGAGGACTCCACTAGCAATAGGGAGGATATATTACCAAAAACAACTGGTGGGAACTCCATTGTTGGTGCTAGGGAGGATAGAAGTAAGACAGGGAAACATGCACCAACAGGGAATACAGTCACAGAAACCCAAGGCAAACAGAAACCAAGCCTGTGCACATACTATGCACTCGGTATCTGCTGGCATGGGAAATCTGGAAAAACAGATGGGACGTGCAACTATGACCACCCTAGAAAATGCCATGCCCATATGACAACAGGAAAATGCAAACTCCCTTCCTGTAAGCTTTTTCACCCTGAACTGTGTACCTCTTCAGTACAGGAAAGACTGTGCTATAACTTAAATTGCCAGGCATACCATCTAAAGGGGACAAAAAGATACAAAACATCCAGGCCATGGGAAAACCTGGGTAGCCACAGCCACTCAAGAGGGAGAGGTTTTTTAGTGCCAGGAAGGAAAAAAAACTGGCAGGAAATGGCAGAAATCGTACACCAAATCCAGTCATTCCTGGAGTGGAACCACAGTCGATGGCCTCCACTCCAAACCAACAGATACAGATACTAATGCCGGAAAAAAA
>NC_091325.1:16189908-16242408 GCF_038502225.1 Cherax quadricarinatus
CAATTATGTCTTGCATGAAATTGGGTGTGTACTTAACAACTATGTCTTGGATGAACCAGTGTAAGTATTCTATTATTATTATTATTATTATTATTATTATTATTATTATTATTATTATTATTATTATTATTATTAATCCTCGAAGGGTTACTTTTAAGATACTGCCATATTTTTTTTCTTTCATTTTCTTTTTCTCCATCTTATTTCGCTAGTTTCACTCATAACTCAAGGAGCTTCTCAACAGCTTCAGATATTCAACGATTGTGTACGGTAACGAGGACCAAATTCTTGGAACAACTGACATGTTCCCTCGCCCCATGAACAAGGTTATAGGACCTATTCCCAGCAACATGGAATCTCTGGGATAGCTTCCAAAACCCTCAGTGGCGTTGTTTCGAACGTTCAAAACAGATGCCTCAAAATTCGACGACGGGAGTGAGTGAAATTCAAATGTGCAAGCCTCATACACACTTGGATAAACCCCATACACACCTGTGTACACCTCAAACACAACACTGTATACCTCACATACACACACACCTGTGTATAATGTATACACAATAGACACCTGTGAAAACTTCATGCACACCTGTGTATACTGTGTATGAGGTATACATATACACACCTGTGTATAGCTCATATACACTTGTGCATTCTTCATAAACACCTGTGTATACTTCAAACACACTTGTGTATGCTTCATACACACTTGTGTATGCTTCATACACACTTGTGTATGCTTCATACACACTTGTGTATGCTTCATACACACTTGTGTATGCTTCATACACACATGTGTATGCTTCATACACACTTGTGTATGCTTCATACACACCTGTATATGCTTCATATACACCTGTATACTTCATACACACCTGTGTATATACATACACACCTATGTATACCTTACATCCGTGTATCCCTCGTACACACCTGTGTATATCTCATATACACTTATGTATACTTCATATATATATGTATACTTCATATATATATGTATACTTCATAAACACTTGTGTATATCTCATACACACCTGAGTATATCGCATACACACCTGCGTATATTTCATAAATGTGAACACCACATAAACACTTGTTTGTACCTCATACACACCTATGTATAAGGCATACACAGGTGTGTATACCTCATGCACACTTGCCTATGCCTCCCACACACGTGTATGCCTCATACACACACCTGTGTATGCCTCATACACACCTGCTCAGTATTCCTACTTACCTGCTTCTCGCGCCAGCAAATCCGATCAAGATTCCATTTGCAGTTTCCTTAATAAGACGATCAATCAGGCTGCCAATATATACACTTTGAAGATACATTCTGAAGACACACTACCAAGATACATTCTGAAGACACACTACCAAGATACATTCTGAAGACACACTACCAAGATACATTCTATCAAAATATACACGGTTAAGATATAGTCTGGTAAGATACAATCTGTCACGTTGCATTCTGTCAAAATACACTGTCAACACACACTGTCAACACACACTGTCAACACACACTGTCAACACACACGATCAGCATACACTGTCAATACAAGCTGTCAACACACACACACACACACACATATATATATATAGCTTTAAGACGAGGTATGACAAAGCTCAGGGAGCAGAGAGAGGACCTAGTAGCGATCAGTGAAGAGGCGGGGCCAGGAGCTGAGTCTCGACCCCTGCAACCACAATTAGTTGAGTGCAATTAGGTGAGTACACACTGTCAACACACACTATCAACATACACTGTCACAACTCACTGTCAACATACCCTATCAACACAAGCTGTCAACACACAGTCAACATGTGCTGTCAACACAAGCTGTAATCTCATACACTGTCAACATATACTGTCAACACAAGCTGTCAACACAAGCTGTCAACACACACAGTGTCAACATATAGTGTCAACACAAGCTGTCAACACACACACTGTCAACATACCCTGTCAACACAAGCTGTCAACACACACACTGTCAGCATACTCTGTCAACACAAGCTGTCAACACACACACTGTCAACATATACTGTCAACACACACACACACACACACACACACACACACACACACACACACACACACACACACACACACACTGTCAACACACACAATCAAAATACACTCTAGGTAGGTACAAACTGTCAATATATACTCTGTATAGATACATTCTGTTATCATGCACTATCATCATACACTGTGAACATACACTCGGTACAGGTGCACTCTCTTAAGACACAGTGTGAAGGCAACAAACAGTGGAGAGGCGGGGGCCAGGAGCTGTGACTCGATCCCTTCAACCACAACTAGGCGAGTACACACACGAGGTATAGCACAATTTAACTAGGACAATTGTTTCGCTCTGTGTAGAGCGCTAATCAAGTTTCGTTACTCTACACGGAGCGAAACGTTGTCCAGTAAACATGTGCAGCCTCTTGGTTTTCCTCACTCGTGTAGTTAAATCATCTGGACCTACAATGCGTCAATATCTGTACGTTCCTAGCCATGACAAATTTTATAACGGTGTTACATAGCTCGGTTGCAAGTGCACTTAGCTCACACATTGAGGTCAGTGGTTCGATCCCCGGTACAGGTGGAAACATTAGGAATGTCCCTGTTCACCTAGCCGACTGGTGTGGGTCGCATCCTGAGACATCAATAACCTAGTTTGCCCGAAATGCTCTGCATAACAAGGGGCTTTCTATATAGTATTTCATTGAAATCAGCTATGGTCTGTAACATGTACTTGTAGAAATAAAGATTATTGTTATTAGTAGTTGTAGTAATAGTAGTAGTAGTATTAGCAGTAGTAGTAGTAGTAGTAATAGTAGTAGTAGTATAAAAGCTCTTTGATTAACTTAACCTAAATTAACTTACGCACGTATTGTGGTTAACCTCCATTTACGCAATAAATTACGTCTAACAAGGGAGAGAGAAACGTTGCTGAATAAAGCGTCGGTAACCCAACGCTCTGTGTTAAAGGTTGGAGGCCAAGATGCGCTAGACGTTTTGGTGCAAGGCAGTCAGCAGCAAGGCAGGCTCTTCTGCGAATTCTAAACATTGTAAAAATCTCGCGTCGGCCAGTGTATGCAGGGGATGAGATGAAATAGCTAACGCCACCTGCCTGAATGCTGGCTGCCTTGGATCAAAACATCTACCGTTGGCTGGGTGGTTAGAGCACTGCATACCTTGTCCCAAGGTTCGTAGGTTCGAGTCTCCTTCAGCCGGAGATTAGTGTTTGTAAATATTTCGCCTGTTCTGTGAATTCTAAACATACATACATAAATATATATATATATATATATATATATATATATATATATATATATATATATATATATATATATATATATATATATATATATATATATATATGTCGTGCCGAATAGGCAGAACTTGCGATCTTGGCTTAAATAGCAACGTTCATCTTGCCATATACGACAAGCGAAAATTTGTGTATGCAATAATTTCGCCAAAATCATTCTGAACCTAACGAAAAAAATATATTTCACTGTGTTTGTTTAGTTTTAAATTATTGTAAACAAATCTAAAATAAATTTAGTTGGGTTAGGCTAAAATAAATTGTTCTTGTTATAATAAGGTTAGGTAAGTTTTCTGAGATTCTTCTGGTGCAAAATAAAAATTTTTTACATTAACATTAATGAAAAAATATATCTTTAAACGTATAGGAGAAAATTTTAGAAAGGCCTTAATTTTAAATGAGTTCTTGCTAATTGAAGAGTTTTACATATTCGGCACGACATATATATATATATATATATATATATATATATATATATATATATATATATATATAATGTCGTGCCGAATATGTAAAACTGGTCAATTAGCAAGAACTCATTTAAAATTAAGTCCTTTCTAAAATTTTCTCCTATACGTTTAAAGATATATTTTTTCATTAATGTTAATGTAAAAAATTTTTATTTTGCACCAGAAGAATCTTAGAAAACTTACCTAACCTTATTATAACAAGAACAATTTATTTTAGCCTAACCCAACTAAATTTATTTTAGATTTGTTTACAATAATTTAAAACTAAACAAACACAGTGAAATATATTTTTTTCGTTAGGTTCAGAATGATTTTGGCGAAATTATTGCATACACAAATTTTCGCTTGTCGTATATGGCAAGATGAACGTTGCTATTTAAGCCAAGATCGCAAGTTCTGCCTATTCGGCACGACATATATATATATATATATATATATATATATATATATATATATATATATATATATATGCAAGTAATTCGCAAGAGCAGGCGAAATATACACAAACACTGATCTCTGGCTGAAGGAGACTCGAACCTACGAACCTTGGAACAAGGTATGCAGTGCTTTACCAATCTACCCACACTGGACCAATACCTTGGAGTCCAGCTTGCGCTAGACTTTGATCCAAGGCAGCCAGCTTTCAGGGAGAAGTCTTACAGCTTTTCATCTCATTCCCTGCATGCATCAGCCTCACTAGAGATATTAACAATGCATGGAATTCACAAGAGCAGGCGGATGAGATGAAAAGCTGTAAGCCTTCTCCCTGAAAGCCTTGGATCAAAGTCCAGCTGGACTCCAAGGTATTGGTCCAGTGTGGGTAGATTGGTAAAGCACTGCGTACCTTGTTCCAAGGTTCGTAGGTTCGAGTCTGGCAAAACATTTAGGATATAGATACCAAAGTGTTACAGGTGTGTCTTATTCATCGTTCTTGCAGAAAGGTGGGGACCATCAAATGATATACAGGGGAATCTCCATACTCGAACAGCTACGTACTCAGTTCGGTACTCGAACGGTTTTCTCGGTAAAAAAAAATCGCTCGGTAGTCGACCACACAAACACGAACTGCCAGAACATGTGCGCCAGTCTCCCTGCAGCTGTCGCTCAGTCGAAAACTCCGCTGAACTTCACTGTAAACTATTTCGTGTTTCTTTGCATTTTTGGGTGTTTTTTTTTTTTTTATATTGTAAGTCACCATGGTGCCTAAGAAGATTAGTGATACCAAAAAGAAAATTGCTTAGTTTGTGTTTGCCCTGTTGTGAACACCGCCTCTGCCTCCCAATATAATATGCGTTTTATTATTAATTTCGGCGTCATTATTGTACTTCTAGGTTATCTATTGTGTTTCTGATATCAAGTTGGAATAAATATGATAGATAACCTTTATTACTAATAGCGTAATTACATAACATTGTATTCGCGTCATTGCTAGTATCCAGCTATCAAAACGACTCTTCAGATACTGAATGCTCCTTCTGGCCGCTCCCTCTCTCCTATAGCTCCTCAAACTTCGGAACGCCCCGCTTATATTACGCTTGCATTCCATTTTGAATTTTTATTCACACAAAAAATAGAAGATTTAAAGTTATGCAGACTACTGCATTATTGAAAAAAAATGGTATAAATAATATCAGCACATTTATGAAAGCATATTAGACCCACCAGTTGACGTGTATCGGAAGCGTGACATGATTTGTTTACTCTTGAACAACAAAAGTCGAACATTTCCGCTACTTTGAGCTCAATTTCTAGGTACTTTCATTCAGTAAATCATTCAAAATCATCTCTGTTTCTGTAATATATCTTTCATTCTATCCAATGAGACCAAGAAAACGAGAATACAGTCATAAATACCATACGAAAATACACCGCAGTGCCACTGTAAATGTATTTTTGTAGGGTCTGAAACGGATTAATCAAATTAACGTTATTCCTTATGGGAAAAATTCGATCGGTACTCAAACAGATCGGCACTCTAGAACGAATTAAGTTCGAGTACCGAGGTTCCACTGTACTATGCTAGGAAGCATATCTTGCGATTAGCAGAGGATCGAGCCTCCACCACTTCTCATTATTTTAATTTTCAAGCATTCTTCCAGTGTGCATTATTACACGTGAAGCGCTAAACTCTTATGGGTCATTCAGAGCAAGAAGTGGTAGAGGCTGAATGTTGCCTTCACACTGCCAAGTTTTACCTGGCTGTGAATAGTGTGTGTGGACTCAGTCAAGTGGAGTGTCGGGAAGACGGAAAGTGAAAAATATAAGACTGGTCAAACACTACAGCAGGTCTACTGGCTCATACAAGGCAGGTCCTTCTCAAAACGAACCATTCCCACGCTAGGAGAGACGAGGACAAAGACACGGACAACAGAAGAACGGATAATCATTATGAACGCGTGGGTTATACAGTGCCTGGCAAATTGGAGATAATAGAGCTTGATCCGAGGATTTGGATGGTAGTTTCAATCCTTGGGCTCAGTAGCTCTTCACTAGCAACAACTAGATGACTGAAGATTGGAGGACAAGTATGACAGCCGGGTAATTAAGAACAGAGAGGGAGACACGTGCAAAGAATATTAAGATATAACCAAGCCACCAGGATAGAACGAGGAAGAAAAGACTACGTTAAAAAAGAAGAGATTTGAGTTATTTACAGTTGAAAATGTTCCAGCGGCTACACCCTTAATTCAAAGTTACATTCACATAGATAAGGTTTTTTTGGCACGGCACGAAAACCACAGTAGATTTTTTTTTTTTTCAAAAATTTTTTTTTATACAAAAAATTAAAATACAACAAGTTAATAATCTTTCATGTGTTTCTTCATTATGACACAGTTTATACAATAACAGCAAATCTACAAATTAGACAGATAAGCACAATTTACTAGGCACTATTAGTCTCATTTTAAACATTCCGAGTATTTGTTGAAGGTTAGGCTAGGTAAATTCGTCAGGAAGCAAGTGTTTCCTTATGCGGGTCTTAGTTACATAACAATCCGCAGCTGGAGCTTTTGGTCATCTGATCGAGGCCTTCCGCTAGCTTACTGGCCCACTCTTTTAAAAATTATAGTTGTTATAACCATTAATTTTTAATAATTTGTTGAAGGAAAAGCACATCGGCATTAAAAACCTGATCTATCAGGTTTTTATATACCCTCCCTGTTACCAGCATTCTCACGACACAGATCACAGATTTTCATAGAAGCAAGGCTAATTGTGAACCAGATATTCATAGATTATAATGAACTATGCATGATCCCTTTATTTCTCAGTCATCATGTACTCCGTGAAGTGTGTCGAACCTAACGTGATCCATTTATATTTAATGAGGCGTAAAACCGTAGCATGAGTCACGGGCTCATCTACTATGAAACTAAAGGGCCCCTAATCTCGGAAGGGCCCCAGAAGCGACTTTGGTCCACATTGCTTAAAATTTTTTGATCTAATGTATGAGAAAGGATCGCGAAGGGGTCCCCATAACAGCTCAAGCTTCAGGGCTCCAAAAATATAGGTCCGCCACTGGCTCGGGTAAGTCAGCGGATGCGTGGGGCTGAACTAGTCATTATATAGCTAAGTCCCCTCGTCAGGAGAGATTTTTCCTGACGAAGACAAGATTACCACAAGTTCGTCATTGCGATAAGCGTTGTATTTTGTTCCTCCATCACAGGTATCACTATACTATACCGAAAGCCGACAAAGAAGCCTCCCAACCTGTTCAGCTTTCTGTCGCCGCTGTCACTGGACGTCTGGCTCTACATGGCTACAGCCTACCTTGCTATCTCTCTACTCCTCTTCGTGTTGGCAAGGTCAGAAAATTCATTTTTTTTAATGGTATGTTGTGTAGGTGCACTGGAAGAAGTCAGGTGTGTGTGCTTGGTGTTGTATTGGTGCACTGTAGAAGGGATAAGTGTGTGTGCTCGGTGTTGCATTGGTCCACTGCAGAAGGGATAAGTGTGTGTGTTTGGTGTTATATTGGTGCAATGTAGAAGGGATAAGTGTGCGTGCTTGGTGCTGTATTGGCGCACTGGAAGGAGGGTTAAGTGTGTGTGTGCTTGGTGTTGTGTATACTATTGTGTGTATTGTTTTTATGTTTGCAGGTGTGTTCGTGTATGTGCCGCGTTCTAGAGAATATGTGAGCGTAGTGTTTATTATTGTGAGTGGGTTTCATAACGTGTAGTTTTAGGTATGTGCGACAGTGAGTGTGATTATGCCTGCGAAGTTATGTAGTGTAAAGTTGTGTGTGTGTGTGTGTGTACGTATACTCACCTAATTGTACTCGCCTAATTGTGGTTGCAGGGGTCGAGACTCAGCTCCTGGCCCCGCCTCTTCACTACTGGGTCCTCCCTCTAACTGCTCCATGAGCTTTATCATACCTCGTCTTAAAACTATGTATGGTTCCTGCCTCCACTACATCGCTTGCCAGACTATTCCACTTCCTAACAACTCTGTAGCTGAAGAAATACTTCCTAACATCCCTTTGACTCATCTGAGTCTTCAGCTTCCAATTGTGACCCCTTGTTTCTGTGTCCCATCTCTAGAACATCCTGTCTCTGTCGTGTTTGTATGTGTGTGCGTGTTTGCGTGTGTGTGTATGTGTGTTTAGTGTTCGTATCTGAGTCGTACACCTACAAAAGTTGACGTCCTGGTAGTGTTGTATATTTGTATACAATTGTATGCAGCAATGTGGTCATTAAAATACACATTTAATGTATATTTTTTATGTACATTATTTTTATGCAAGGGCTATCGGAGATTCATCTGAAGTGGGATGTCGGCACGCTTCTGGCTACGCAGTAACTGACTGAATGACGAGGAAAGTGTTTTCTCTTTCTCAGGTTACCATCCCTCGGTGGGAGACGGCCGGTGTGTTATTTATTTTAATTATATACAATGACGATCCCGTCAAACATAAATATGATACATTCTGAGAAATTATACTGCTTGAGTGTTCTGATGTATGAATTTACACATGTATGTATAACTATGTAAAAATGCATGAAATATTGTCAAAATACATTTTAAGAAAGTTATTTTCGTTGCTTCCTGTATAATATTACTAACCAAGTTATTAATTATTTCAGCCTTAGAATACTAATCATTCTGAGAAGAGCTTCTCTGTGCATGTTAGGTTGTATTATCCATGTCATTATCATACATGTCAGTATCACCTATGTCAGTACCATTCATGTTAGTATCATCCATGTTAGTATCATCCATGTTAGTATCATCCATGTTAGTATCATCCATGTTAGTATCATCCATGTTAGTATCATCCATGTTAGTATCATCCATGTCATTATCATGCATGTCAATATCATGCATGCCAGTATCATCCATGTTAATATCATCCATGTCAGTATCACCCACGTCAGTATCACCCATGTCAGTATCATGCATGTCAGTATCACCCATGTCAGTATCACCCATGTCAGCATCATGCATGTCAGTATCATGCATGTCAGTATCATGCATGTCAGTATCACCTATGTCAGTACCATCCATGTTAGTATCATCCATGTTAGTATCATCCATGTTAGTATCATCCATGTTAGTATCATCCATGTTAGTATCATCCATGTTAGTATCATCCATGTCAGTATCATGCATGTCAGTATCATGCATGTCAGTATCACCCATGTCAGTATCACCCATGTCAGCATCATGCATGTCAGTATCATGCATGTCAGTATCATGCATGTCAGTATCACCCATGTCAGTATCACCCATGTCAGTATCACCCATGTCAGCATCATGCATGTCAGTATCATCCATATCAGTATCATCCATATCAGTATCACCCATGTCAGTATCATGCATGTCAGTATCATGCATGTCAGTAACATCCATGTCAGTATCACCCATGTCAGTATTATGCATGTCAGTATCACCCATGTCAGTATCATGCATGTCAGTATCACCCATGTCAGTATCATGCATGTCAGTATCCGTGTCAGTACCATCCATGTCAGTATCACCCATGTCAGTATCATGCATGTCAGTATCACGTATGTCAGTATCATGCATGTCAGTATCATGCATGTCAGTATCATGCATGTCAGTATCATGCATGTCAGTAACATGCATGTCAGTATCACCCATGTCAGTATCACCCATGTCAGTATCACCCATGTCAGTATCATCAGTATCATCGGTGTCAGTATCACCCATGTCAGTGTCATTCACATCAGTACCATCCATGTCAGTATCATCAGTGTCAGTATCATCCATATCAGTACTATCGGTGTCAGTATCATCCATGGCAGTAAAATCCAGCTAGAATATGAGGTAAAGGTGTATAATTAGCCAGTATGTCTGACTCGCGATTAACGGATGGAGGATCGAGCCTTCAACACTCCTTGCGCTGACTGACCCGGAAGAATTTAACACTATATAAAAATATTAATGAGGATTACCTTAGATGGTAGCGCATGGTTTCTGAGATAGGCCTTGGCAGGTATATTAACCAGTATAGGGTCTACATAATAGCCTAAGACATGTTAAGGGGCCTCGGTAAGCATAATAAAGCTACTGAGATGAGCCTTTGAAGCAGGAGACTACTAAGACTACAGTAGTAGGTAGGCTAAGGCTATATAGCAACAGTGTGAGACTTCAAATATACACCGGCCACTAGTCAGCTGCCCCGCCTGACGTTATCCTGACAGGTTCTCGCCCTACGAGTGGTCCAACCCACACCCGTGCGACCAGTCCCCAGACAAACTCGACAATGAATTTTCTCTCCTCAACTGCCTCTGGTTCTGCATCGGTTCCCTAATGCAACAGGGAGGAGATCTCCTGCCGAAGTAAGGAGGAGACAAGAAGAAGAGAATGATAAAATGTGTTAGAAATAATAATTGTTTTTACCCTTACCTGGATGATAACTCCAGTGTTTAGTTTGGTGTCGGATTGCTTTTCATGTATTCTCTTTTGTTTAATTTGGAGGCTTATCAGCAATGCTTGCTCGTTGGAACTTATAAATATTTCACACTGTTAAATCTAGTTCCCAGAGTTAGCATTAAGAGTGACAAATCCCCCCATTCATAAGCTTTGAATGTACCCCTTTCCCCCTCCCTTGCATTCCCTTAAAATTTCTAAAACATTTCCCTGTGTTCGAAGAAGAATCTTTGCAAGCTACTTGAATAACAGATTGACAACCCTGACACTGACACGCACAATACTGCTATTATTGGTTTACCGCCATTGTTTTGTCAGGTTTACCACCTGGCGTTGGGAAATTTATGTCCAGAGAATGTATTCCATTTTCCGATACTCTGATCCATAAGCAACTGTATCGGTTCGACCAAGCCTTAGTCACTCAGCCAGGTCAACAGCTGACGCAGTAGTCAGTCAGTCAGCCAGCCAGCCACTAATACACTAAGTCCAAGGGATCAAAAGACCAATCCATCACTTACTCTGAGGGGTCACTGAGACCGTCATCAGCAACACTGTACAGTGTGTGTAGGTTCCTTGGAACACTTTACGGTGTGTGTAGGTTGAAGCACTGCACAATGTGTGTGCTTTTCCGGAACAATACCATATGTGTGGGTTCTCCGAAACACTGTATAATGGGTGAATGTTCTCAGGAATACTGTACCATGTATATGTTTTTGTCTGGCTGGAGTTGCTTGCATCTGCTTCCTCTCCTAAATGCTTACGCCCCAGAGGGAAGATTTTCGTGTAAATATTCTGTAATTTCACTGATGCAGAAAACCGAAGGCATGTGGGATGCGCTAAACCATTATGATTCATTCAGCATCTTTAGGAATGGAAGGATATCAAGCTAGATTCAAGGGTGCCGTCCATTCCTCACTTCGAGAGCCGTTCACCGACATCAGAGCACCTCTCTTGAAGTGGGAAAAAAATACTTGAACATCTTCCCTACCGTATGTTTTGCGTTTAGTGTTGTCTACCATGTGTCCGACTCTGTCCCCCTTACTCCACAGGTTAAGTCCCTATGAATGGATCGAATCCTATCCGTGCAGACAAGAGGAAGACAGAACTAGGGAAAATCAGTATAATCTCTTCAATTCTCTCTGGTTTACAATGGGCAGCCTACTACAGCAAGGCACAGAGCAGCAGCCCAAGTAAGCCTCACGTAACCTTGCAGGCGCTAGGCTTGGGAAGCTTCAAAACAGAAAAATACATTTTTTTCACGAATTAGTTTATTTTGCAGTATCCTTAATGGTTACCGGACATTAGTGGAAACCAGTTGCTAGTGATCATTAGATTCTAGTGAGCATTAGATACTAGTGGTTACTAGATATTAGTGTAGGGAGTAGTGGAAACTACAACACATCTTAACTAGTGAACAAACCACGGTACGGTTTGGGGATTGAACTCGCGGCAAGTGAGTCGTAAAATTCCAGGCCAGCGCGTAAACCACTGGGCTAAGTCTACCAACTTATATATTCCATCATACAGTATCTCGAGATTCGTATTAAAATAGTTCACCTCAATACTTGCTCCTTGAGATTTAAAAAAAAAATTCTTAGTAGAGAATAAAACTATGCGGAACAATTCGTTCTTAGTCACAACAATAAATTTCGAAAATGGAAACTTAGTTTGAAGTGTGTGTGTGTGTGTGTGTGTGTGTGTGTGTGTGTGTGTGTGTGTGTGTGTGTGTATGTGTGTGAATGAGAAAACACTTATGCCGATACATGTAAAAACTTCAGTTAGGTTCATTACCAACCTTAAATTAAATGTATCAGAAGAAAATATTTGAAAAAAAGTAGTGTTGTGTTGAGCAAACCACGATAGGTCCTCCATGACAGAACGTTTCCTTATACAAGTTAAAAGTTGTCTATCAGAAAAATGCTTTATTTCACTCGGGAATTTATGTACATTTCCTTCTTCACCTGGGAACTACATACAACTGAACCTGATAAAGAACGTGTTGTCCGGTTTGAATATTTTCATTATAATTTTGTTCCAAACTCTCATGCTACCTGGACGCAAACATTCAGAGTAAAATATATCTAACGTAGCCTATGTGGCATAAACCTTCCTCTGTTAAGTACAACTCTTACCTAACAGTGCGCTCCCACAAGGATAATTTAAGTGTCCCCAGCAACATCTTGCTTCACTCTCTACATACTAGATGTCCTACATTCTCTGACGGCCTTTGTCTTCGCTGTTTATATCTCCGGCAATTGTTTCCCTCTCAAGCGAATCCTTTATACGAAAATAAGTTCTTCTATTGGCCAACAATCGTGTTTACCTTTCAGAAAAAGCCTCTCTAAAAAGCATACTCTTCCACTGGCCTCTGTATTTGTATTCCCAAGAACTGAGTCCTCCAGCAGAACCCTTTCCCTGGTAACAAGTTCCTCCGTAAGCAAGAATGTGTTCCTCGCCTGCTTGCTTGTTTGTTGCTCGTGCATCCTGGTCCCCAGTGTGCCACAACCTCGGACTCGTCACCCAGTGGCTCCTTACTCTATATTACAGTAGTTCTTCCCTTAACCCAGGCAGGCAACGTGAGAAGACATAATGAATGACGTAGGTCACCAGAAGGCCTGTCTAGATCCCACAACCCCAAAACCTATTAGGTCGCCAGAACCTAAACCCTACTGATCCTAACACCAGTGCTTCTTTCTAGATTTCGCTGCCCTAAACACCGTATTAGGCAGATCTGAACAGCATGCCTCAGACGCTCCCACTGATATCAATAATTGCATGGTACTTTCAAAACAATAATACGCAAGAACATGATTATTTGGGGAAATTTTATATTTTCACTCGCGTTCTAGAGACTTGTGTATCCAAAAAACATGAATATGAAGTTAAATTCTTTAAATCCACAAACAGTAATTTATAATGGAAAAAAATCCTTTTAATAAATACATCACAGAACAGAAGTGGTGAGAGAGCCTTGCATGTCAGAGTAAGAGGGTGAGGGGCTGCCTGAAAGATTCATGTTAGTGTTGTAAGTGATGGTCTAAAATTTACTTGTGTGTTGGTGTTGAAATTCACTTAGGTGTTGTAAATGTTGGTGGTGGTGTGTTGTAGTGTAGGTCGATGGTGTGTTAGTATAGTGTTGCATGTTAGTACCTGTTATAGATAAGTGTCCCTTTGTTTTTCATTCTCTTGATAACTATAATCAGGATATTAAAAATGAAATTTCTCGTAATAATAAAAAATATAATTTAAATGAAAATATACGGAAAAACTAATATATTTGTAATGGATAATGTACGCGAGGAAAATTTTACAAATTATTAATCGCTCTTCTGTTATTTCCTCTTTTCACTCCTTCACGACTTTCCTTAATTCCCGCAACATTTTCCTTTCCTTAACCTTTCACACTTTTTTTTATCTGCTCTGATTTATATTTTTCCTAACCACTATGGTGATGCTTATCTCCCTTATTTTTTTTTATTTCTACTCTCTCACACAATACATTATACACATCTGATTTTTTCCTGATTTTCTTTCTCGTTAAATTTCCTTGGCTGTATTAATATTGTTTTTTATACTCTCTATGTCTCTGTCTTGTTATTTAATCTGATGATCTTTCTCACTTGTCTTCTAATTTAATTCCATCTTTCATTAAATGCTATCTGTCTCTGTCTGTCTGTCTGTCTCTCTCTCCTCTCTCTCTCTCTTTAATCCTTACTCCCTCATTTACACCTTTCCCCATCTCAACTCTTTCTTTATCCCTCCTTCCTCGTCACCATCTTCCCCTACATACTTACCCGTCACTGTCCATTCGCTTCACCACCTTCCATCACTACTCTTCCCCGTCACTACTCATTCCCTTCACTCCCCTTCCCTTTACTCCGCTTCTCTTCACTCTCCTTCCCTTTCACTTCCCTTCTCTTTACTCTTCCTCACTCCCCTTTCCTTTCACTCCCTTTCTCTTCCCTTCCCTCCCCTTCCTTTCATTCTCCTTCACTCCCCTTCCCTACACTCCCCTTCCCTACACTCCCCTTCCCTACACTCCCCTTCACCCCTTCACTCCCCATCACTTCCCTTCCCCTTGGCCACTCTGCTGCAGGGCCGTGTCCACCCGCATCGTGGCTGGTATCTGGTGGTTCTTCACACTCATCATGATCTCCTCCTACACTGCCAACCTGGCCGCATTCCTCACCGTGGAGCGCATGGAGTCGCCCATAGAGTCGGCCGAGGACCTGGCCAAGCAGACCAGGATCAAGTATGGCTCCCTCTACGGGGGCTCTACCTGGGATTTTTTCGCGTAAATATGAATTTTCAATTTAGTTTTCTTGAACGATGAATGTGTTGCGAAGTTGATGCTCACTCTTGTGCAATGTAGAGCGTTAGCTATCATTTGTCAAAGGCACAATAGATAGACGTTTAAACGTGGTGTGTGTGCGTGTGTGTGTGTGTGTGTGTGTGTGTGTGTGTGTGTGTGTGTGTGTGTGTGCGTGTGCGTGTGCGTGCGCGTGCGCGTGCGTACTAACCTGCTGGCATCGCTGAGAAAACTCTGTTCGCTTCGAAGCAGCTCCATATCTCTTTATATTTCTTTTCAGTAATTCCAAGATGCCAACTTACCAGAGAATGTTCAGCTTTATGGAGTCTCAAAATCCATCGGTTTACACCAAATCTAACGAGGAGGGAGTGAAGAGAGTTCAGAAGGGTGACGGGCAGTACGCCTTCATGATGGAGTCCTCCAGTATAGAGTACATCACGGAGAGGTACTGTGATCTTACGCAAGTTGGCGGACCACTCGACTCCAAGAGCTATGGCATCGCACTCCCTCCAGGTGAGACCAAGAAAACGACTCGACTTTCTTGTTTTGATTTTGGGAGGAAAATGTACCCTAACATCTAACGTCTAATTTTTGTTCTGTCGTAATCTAGTACATCTATCTATCATTTTACTGAGATATTCACTTGAAAAGTAATCCCCAGACGCCTGTGACCACAGGCAAGGGGTGGGGTGGGGGGGGGGGGTTCTGTAAGACAGCGGAAGGTCACGGTCACATGACCACAAGCTCTATTAAGCTAATCGTCATATGACTTAAGACCTGCATCAGGAGAATTTTTAATGGATTTGTACTGACAAAGCAGCTCACCATCACCAGGGTGAGGGTGACACCACTGTGAGGGTGACACCACTGTGAGGGTGACACCACTGTGGGGGTGACACCACTGTGGGGGTGACACCACTGTGGGGGTGACACCACTGTGGGGGTGACACCACTGTGGGGGTGACACCACTGTGGGGGTGACACCACTGTGGGGGTGACACCACTGTGGGGGTGACACCACTGTGGGGGTGACACCACTGTGGGGGTGACACCACTGTGGGGGTGACACCACTGTGGGGGTGACACCGCTGGAAAACTCCCTTCTGAAACGTTCATTTATTTATAATAGATTACAAGACAACAAATTTTTCTTCTTACCTTTTAGAAATTGGCACAGATGTGGCAGTCTGGAGAGTCGTTGGTACTGTGATGACCTCGAACGTCTCTCAAACTAACCATTAAATGAATGATTGTGAATGTATTTCCTTCTTTTAATCACTCTACCTTGATACACAGTTCTGACAAGACAGCTATTGAATGAGTGATGGTGAATGTGTTTCCTTCTTTGGGTTATTATGGGAAACGGCCTGTGAGGTAAAATAAAAAAAAAATAGAGTGTATTTCACGTATATGCTCAGATTTTCCACATACCTTCGCTTAAAATAGATAGTATCTCGTCTTCGATCCTATTTATCTTTCTCCTCAACTGAATCTTGTCTCACAAAACCTCAGCTTTCTGCATGACTAGAGCTTCATCACAGCATTTATTTCCCCTCTAATGAGCGTAATTGATAAATCTAAGAACTATTTTTCAGAGCACATCAGTTGATTGACCATTCATGAATTATACCCAGAAAAAAATATGCTGATTAATATGGTCAATGAATATTATTAATATAATTATGATTAATATTATTATTAAAATTAGTATTCATTGGGCCCCTTTCGGTTTTCTTCTCAAGTTATTCCGCTACTACTTTTGTTTCTAATGTTCATTCATCCTTCTGGCCTCATGGGTGGTTGGATGGTTAGGTTTAAAGCCTATCGACTGCATGAAGGTCATTATGGCCGTGTGTCATCTGTACACCACTACACAGAATATTTTATTCTCTTAAATAAAGAAAGCCTTACATATATATATATAAATATATAAATATATATATATATATATATATATATATATATATATATATATATATATATATATATATATATATATATATATATATATATATATATATGTGTGTGTGTGTGTGTGTGTGTCGTGCCGAATATGTAAAACTGGTCAATTAGCAAGAACTCATTTAAAATTAAATACTTTCTAAAATTTTCTCTTATACGTTTAAAGATATATTTTTTTCATTAATGTTGATGTAAAAATTTATAATTTTGCACCAAAAAGAACTTAGAAAACTTACCTAGCATTATAACAAGAACAATTTATTTTAGCCTAACCCAACTAAATATATTTTAGATTTGTTTACAATAATTTAATACTAAACAAACACAGTGAAATATATTTTTTTCGCTAGGTTCAAAATGATTTTGGCGAAATTATTGCATACACAAATTTTCACTTGTCCTATATGGCAAGATGAGCGTTGCTATTTAAGCCAAGATCGCAAGTTCTGCCTATTCGGCACGACATATATATATATATATATATATATATATATATATATATATATATATATATATATATATATATATATATATATATATATATATATATAATGTCGTGCCGAATAGATCAAATTAATCAGTTAGCAACAACTCGTTTAAAATTAAGTCCTTTCTAAAATTTTCTCTTACACGTTTAAATATATATTTTTTTTCATTTATGTTAATGAAAAAATTAATAATTTTTTACCAAAAAAACCCTTAGAAAACTTATCTTATTATAACAAGCGGAATTTAGTTTAGCCTAATCCAACTAAATATATTTTAGATAAGTTTACAATAATTTAATGAACAAGCAAAACTAAATATATTTTTTTCGTTAGGTTCAGAATGATTTTTGCATCGACACCATGCCCAGCCCTTCTAGGGTAGGGTAGGTGCCAGAGCCCGAGCCTTTAGCTCATAAGACTGTCATTCCCATTTGCCCCCTTGGGGCGGGGATGGCAGACCAGAGAGGCCTAGCTTGTGGCTAGGCCTGGGGACAGTTGGTCCCAAAGATGAGGAGGTACTTGTGCCTCCTCCCATGGGAGACTTAGGTCTCAGATACTCCCTAAAGAGGGAGCCAAGGCCGGGCCACCACTTGGAAAAGGCCCGGGCCGGGAGAATACCGGCTAATCTTTAATAATAAATAAATGATTTTTGATAAATTATTGCGTAAACAAATTTTCGCTTGCCATATTCGGCAGGAAGAGTTTTGTTATTTAAGTCAAAATCGGAAGTTTTACGTATTCGGCACGACATTAATATATATATATATATATATATATATATATATATATATATATATATATATATATATATATATATATATCTCTCACACAGTAAGTCCTCACTTAACGTTGTTGATAGCTTCTTGGAAACTGCGACTTTAAGCGAAACGATGTATAACGAAACCACACCTCGCTGTCCAACTCAAGCTTTTTCTGTTTTTTTGTGCCCAAAGACTTCTTGGGTGCACTGTGCACCTTTAGTACTCATTACAACAAGGTTAAATCAAGAGGTAAATGTCTGCAAAACAAAAATTGCAAGGAGTGCCACATACCACCAGGCAGTTCAAAAACAAACAATAACAAATATGACGGACGCGCAGAGCGCTTTCGTACAGCGTCGTTTATTGTCGTGCATTAGTATGATTATTGTATACTTCTTGAGTTTATTTTTCTCAACAACGTTATAACGAAACGACGTTATTCGAGGACCTGCTGTATAATATATATATATATATATATATATATATATATATATATATATATATATATATATATATATATATATACAATAAATTTAAAAATATATAAGTCATCAATTATAATACTGCATGCTGATCAATGTGCAAAATAGTTATATCAATCAGTCAAAAGAACTGAGTAGGAGAAACTAGTATTAAAATGCTTATTATTTTATTGTAATAAATGACAGTATATATATAAAATTTTATGGTCAAGTTTGGTATAGGAGAATAATAAGGAAGAGAATCCTTCACCCAAGGATCCAAGGAACCGGACTTGTCCTCCCCTTCCTTAGATCAAACCTGAATGCTTGCCCTTTCGGATTTAGCGCTTTTTCCCCTCCGATTAAATCAACGCACCCAAGAGGTGGGTTGGTTTCTCAACCGTAATTATTTTATCTCTAACTTGTGTGTGTTATAATGCTGGGCGCTGCGCCCCCCACCGCACACACAAACACACACCAGGATCCCCCTACCGCACGCTACTCAACTCTGCTGTACTCAAGCTGCAGGAGATTGGCAGACTACACGCTCTCAAACGCAAGTGGTGGAAGGAGAAACGGGGTGGGGGCACCTGCCAGGTAACACTCAAGGCCTCCACGCCCACACCTCCCCCCCCCCTTTCCTCTCTCTCCACCCCACTTTCCTATTAACCCTTCCCCCCCCACACCCTTGTAACTTTTTCTCCCACGCTATGTAACCTTTTCCAAATGCTGTGTAACCTTCCCACGCTGTGTAATGTTTTCCCGTGTCCCTGTAATCGTTCTCCATGATATGTATCCTTTCTCCATGCTATATAACCTTTTTTCATGCTGTATAACCTTTTTTCATGCTATATAACCTTTTCCCATGCTATATAACCTTTTTCCATGCTATATAACCTTTTTTCATGCTGTATAACCTTTTTTCATGCTATATAACCTTTTCCCATGCTATATAACCTTTTTCCATGCTATATAACCTTTTTTCATGCTGTATAACCTTTTTCCATGCTATATAACCTTTTTCCATGCTATATAACCTTTTTCCATGCTATATAACCTTTTTTCATGCTGTATAACCTTTTTCCATGCTATATAACCTTTTTCCATGCTATATAACCTTTTTCCATGCTATATAACCTTTTTCCATGCTATATAACCTTTTTTCCATGCTACATAACCTTTTTCCATGCTATATAACCTTTTTCCATGCTATATAACCCTTTTTCCATGCTACATAACCTTTTTCCATGCTATATAACCTTTTTCCATGCTATATAACCTTTTTCTGTGCTATATAACCTTATTCCATGCTATATAACCTCTTTCAACACGCCCCCCATAACTTTTTCCCACGTCCCTATAACATTTTCTCCGCTTCTCCATAAAAGTTTCTCTAGTTCTATAAAATTTTCTTACACTCGTATAACCATTTCCTAGTTCTCCATGACCTTCCCCTCCCCGTCATCCATAATCTTTCCGCGTCCCTATATCCTTTTTTCCCACAATTTGTTTTCCACGTACCTATAATCTCTCCCTCTATAAGCTTCACCCATGCTCACAGGTTCTCCCACTCAACAGTTCCCACGCCCTATAACCTTGCCCCATGCCCACAATCTCCCCTTACCACATTACATTACTGCCTCACAGATTCCTCATCCTCATCAAGCTCATCACGATTCCTAGGCTGCCAAACTGCTATCGTGGTTATTGTATATATCCGTAAGTCAATCACACCATCAGTTCGGGAATCATATAACTTCTATTGCTGGATGACAAGACGCACGAAACAGCGTAAGATTATATTAGAACATCTCGCTCAAGGTCGTGGGGTAAGATCTCGGGTCGGGAAAGACTAAAAGAAACTCGATAAAACTTCATAATTTGAGCGAACGTCGTAATAATGAAGTATTATCTCTGAGGAGATGGACATGCTTGCAGGCACTTGAAATATCTTATTAAGAAAAGTATCTCTGTCCTTAAACGTTGGAATGAACGAGGTCCCAGGAGGGAACCATTCCCTACAGCAGTGTCTGAAGTGCTTGCACACATGTCCTTTTCCACAACTTGTGGGTATCATGTATCACAAGTGTTCTGTTTCGTGTGTCGTTTTGTCCATATGACGGTGCGCTGCCTCTTCCAGCAACCCCTTCGCTGACAGCTATTTTGTTTACGTTTTATGACGAGTCTTCAAATATTATTTCGACACTCCGAGCATTGCCATCTGCTTGCCTGCATGAGAACTCAGGACTAGGTTCCCTAGCTTGTTTTGTTTAGCCTCTATGGCCTGCAGTCCACCCGGCTGATACGTTTTTCTACCAGCTGTCACAGTTTATGCCCCTCCCCCGTCTCTGATAGCTTTCCCCTCCAAGCTTGCGCTAGTGTTCTGTGCTCTCGTCTAGAACTGATCTATATAGACTTTATCTCCCGCAGCTTTATAGCATTTTTTCAAACTTTTCTCTGCACTTGTCTTCCTTCGCTGCCTGGATTTAGAATGTTGATACTGATTATTTTCATTCATCCACAGGCCTCGCCGTGTAACACGGGACTCTCTCCTATTAATATTTTTGGGTCACCTGAAGATTCACTTCCCCTCCGTAATGGAAAACAGTTGACTAAAGTTATGCGTTTTTTTTTTTTTTAATATGCCAGCTTGTAAGTTTTGCATCAAATATAAAGTAGCAATCTTTGCTAAAATTTACATAATATATGGTAGATTAATTGTCCTTACCTGTCTTAGAAACAGCATCCTTTTAACCAATTGTTTTCCTAAAGGGGTCGATATCTCCCGATGACCCATATTTGGATCAATATTTTTTTATAGATGAGTTGCTTACACAGGCTCACCCTTCACGAACGCCATCTCTGGGGCAATACTGAGCCTGCAAGAGGGAGGCAAACTGCAGGCTCTGAGGACGCGCTGGTGGAAGCACAAAAAGGGAGGGGGGCAGTGTAAAGTAAGAGGAACCTCTTTTAGTGTTGTACTACTGCTAACATAAGTAAACTCTCCCACCATTGCTAGTGAACAATAAGTATCCTACTACTAACACCAAATTTTTATCAACCTTTCACTCTACCTTCAGTGAGTTTAGACTTTGAATGTGATATAGCAAACAACTGTTATATATAATGCTCGTATCGCTGAATTTTAAGCGGTTAAAAGCCTACTCACTATCACTTAACATTGCTTTTCAAGGATTACACTTAGATTCAGAGACTAAACTCGCACTAAACATCCTCCCCCAAAGGAAGAAAAATAAAGGTACCCCTTCAGTGTATATAACCCAACTATAAGTTAAACACAACCTTAACAAACTGATGTTATTCTTGAATCATTCTACTGCACCTAGATTTCTCAAGCACCACCTAATGTTTCCTTTACCTCCGTGCGATGATAAAAGCTACTATGTAGAGGTCAGAAATATCACTTAAGATAAAACATAAATGTTAGATTAATAATTTGAATGTAATTAAAAATATTATTCTTTATATAGAGAGAGATATATAAGCGGAGGATTCACAGACCAATAGTGTTGAAACTCGTTCACCGTAAAACAAACGAATAAACCTTAATTTAACCTTTAGGTTTATTCAAGTTTATTCACACAAAACAGCCATTCACTTCAACGAGGGTACCTCCGTCTTGGTGGGTGAGGGGGTTCTTGATCCAGGGAATTGGAGCTGCTACCATTCCCTTCGGGAACAAACCTGAATAAGAAATAATAATTGACGGCAGAGGCACCTTAACCACCTTAGCAAGTGTGTGCCACCAGTGTCAGTGACACCTTACCACCTTAGCAAGTGTGTGCCACCAGTGGCAGTGACACCTTTATCACCATAGCAAGTGTGTGCCACCAGTGGCAGTGACACCTTACCACCTTAGCAAGTGTGTGCCACCAGTGGCAGTGACACCTTTAACACCATACCAAGTGTGTGCCACCAATGGCAGTGACACCTTTACCACCTTAGCAAGTGTGTGCCACCAGAGGCAGTGACACCTTTACCACCATACCAAGTGTGTGCCACCAGTGGCAGTGACACCTTTACAACCAATACCAAGTGTGTGCCACCAGTGGCAGTGACACCTTTACAACCAATACCAAGTGTGTGCCACCAGTGGCAGTGACACCTTTACAACCAATACCAAGTGTGTGCCACCAGTGGCAGTGACACCTTTACAACCAATACCAAGTGTGTGCCACCAGTGGCAGTGACACCTTTACAACCAATACCAAGTGTGTGCCACCAGTGGCAGTGACACCTTTACAACCAATACCAAGTGTGTGCCACCAGTGGCAGTGACACCTTTACAACCAATACCAAGTGTGCGCCACCAGTGGCAGTGACACCTTTACCACCATACCAAGTGTGTGCCACCAGTGGCAGTGACACCTTTACCACCATACCATGTGTGTGCCACCAGTGGCAGTGACACCTTTACTACCATACCAAGTGTGTACCACCAGTGGCAGTGACACCTTTACCACCATACCAAGTGTGTGCCAACAGTGGCAGTGACACCTTTACCACCATACCAAGTGTGTGCCAACAGTGGCAGTGACACCTTTACCACCTTACCATGTGTGTGCCACCAGTGGCAGTGACACCTTTACCACCATACCAAGTGTGTGCCATCAGTGACAGTGACACCTTTACTACCACACCAAGTGTGTGCCACCAGTGGCAGTGACACCTTTACCACCATACCAAGTGTGTGCCACCAGTGGCAGTGACACCTTTACTACCATACCAAGTGTGTGCTACCAGTGGCAGTGACACCTTTACTACCATACCAAGTGTGTGCTACCAGTGGCACCTTTACTACCATACCAAGTGTGTGCCACCAGTGGCAGTGACACCTTTACCACCATACCAAGTGTGTGCCACCAGTGGCAGTGACACCTTTACTACCATACCAAGTGTGTGCCACCAGTGGCAGTGACACCTTTACCACCATACCTGTGTGTGCCACCAGTGGCAGTGACACCTTTACCACCATATCAAGTGTGTGCCACCAGTGGCAGTGACACCTTTACCACCATACCAAGTGTGTGCCACCAGTGTCAGTGACACCTTTACCACCATACCAAGTGTGTGCCACCAGTGTCAGTGACACCTTTACCACCATACCAAGTGTGTGCCACCAGTGGCAGTGACACCTTTACCACCACACCAAGTGTGTGCCACCAGTGGCAGTGACACCTTTACCACCACACCAAGTGTGTGCCACCAGTGGCAGTGACACCTTTACTACCATACCAAGTGTGTGCCACCAGTGGCAGTGACACCTTTACCACCATACCAAGTGTGTGTCACCACTGGCAGTGACACCTTTACTACCATACCAAGTGTGTGCCACCAGTGGCAGTGACACCTTTACTACCATACCAAGTGTGTGCCACCAGTGGCAGTGACACCTTTACCACCATACCAAGTGTGTGCCACCAGTGGCAGTGACACCTTTACCACCATACCAAGTGTGTGCCACCAGTGGCAGTGACACCTTTACCACCATACCAAGTGTGTGCCACCAGTGGCAGTGACACCTTTACCACCATACCAAGTGTGTGCCACCAGTGGCGGTGACTGACATGACAAGAATATTTATTTCCTTTACTTTGAATTATTTCATTATTATTATTGTAAAAGGACACAAGTGCAACTAATGTGACATTTATTGTGGCAACGTTTCGCTCTCCAGGAGTTTCATCAAGCCATTACAAACAATACGAGGACACAGAGGGTATATAAAGGCTCAGAGTGAGGTGCAATACTAGTGAGGTACCATTTCGATGTTCACTAGTGGTAGTGGTAGTAGTAGTAATAGTAGTAGTAGTGGTAGTGACAAAAGTAATACAATATGGTAGAACAATTAATTCGTACATGAGTAAAAGGATATAAAAGATATTACTTGGGTAACATAAAAACAGGTTGGACAAATATAGACTGGAAAGAGGCAGGTTGTTTCAGTGTTCACTCTCTGTAATGTGCTTTGTGTAGTATAACAGGAGAGACTATGTGATGGCAGGGTTTACTGTTTTCAGAAGGATTCTTGCTAAGACTTCGGAGATGGTGAAGCTGCCGTTGTTTTGTTTAATTGTATTCGAAACAGCGATCAGTGCTGATTCGAGGCACTTTCGTCTGCGGAAATTAGTTTCTTTGATCACTAATTGGGCGTCTCTGAATTTCATGAGATGATTGGTGGAATTTCGGTGTTGTACACAGGCGTTGTTCAAGTTATCGTTCCTACATGCGTAAATGTGTTCATTGAGGCATTACGCATGTAGGAACGATAACTTGAACAACGCCTGTGTACAACACCGAAATTCCACCAATCATCTCATGAAATTCAGAGACGCCCAATTAGTGATCAAAGAAACTAATTTCCGCAGACGAAAGTGCCTCGAATCAGCACTGATCGCTGTTTCGAATACAATTAAACAAAACAACGGCAGCTTCACCATCTCCGAAGTCTTAGCAAGAATCCTCCTGAAAACAGTAAACCCTGCCATTACATAGTCTCTCCTGTTATACTACACAAAGCACATTACAGAGAGTGAACACTGAAACAACCTGCCTCTTTCCAGTCTATATTTGTCCAACCTATTTTCATGTTACCCAAGTAATAGCTTTTATATCCTTTTGCTCATGTACGAATTAATTGTTCTACCATATTGTATTACTTTTATCACTACTACTACTACTACTACTACTACTACTACTACTACTACTACTACTACTACTACTACTACCACTACCACTAGTGAACATCGAAATGGTACCTCACTAGTATTGCACCTCACTCTGAGCCTTTATATACCCTCTGTGTCCATGTATTGTTTGTAATGGCTTGATAAAGCTCCTGGAGAGCGAAACGTTGCCACAATAAATGTCACATTAGTTGCACTTGTGTCCTTTTACTTTACATATTGTCGGTAATTCTACCAACTTTATTACATTATTATTATTAGAAGTAGTAGTAGTAGTAGAAGTAGTAGTAGCAGTAGTGGTAGTAGTAGTGGTAGTAGTAGTAGTAGTGGTAGTAGTGGTAGTAGTGGTAGTGGTAGTAGTAGTAGTGGTAGTAGTAGTGGTAGTAGTAGTAGTGGTGGTAGTAGTAGTAGTAGTAGTGGTAGCAGTAGTAGTAGTGGTAGTAGTAGTAGTAGTTTTTATTATGTAATTAATTAAATAATTTAATTATTACTACTACTATTATTACTACTACTGTTGCTACAACTTTTTATTACTATTATTATTATTATTATTATTATTATTATTATTATTATTATTATTTGACTCTTCCACTAGGTTCCTTGGCGCCGTTAAGATGCTTTTAATTTAAGGAAATGGACCTGAACTTCCCTTCCTGGAATCGAACCTGATTGACTCCCATTTTCCATGAGCTGTATGAGCCCCGCTGGTTTAGCACTCCCTCGTAAATTTTGTAATAATAATAATAATGAAAATAATAAAAATAATAATTGAGAAGTACTGAACTAGTAAGAGCCAAACAATTGAGAAATGAGAGATAGTTAAGTTTGATCCAAGGAAGAGGATCGTAGCTCTAATTCCCTGGATCATGAGCCCCCTCACAACATACCCCATGAAGGTTGTACAATTTTAAAGGGAAATTAAGCATAGTAAATAATGTGTAACAGTACGATTTATCAGGACAACAGCATGATCTATCAGGACAACATTATGATCTATCAGGACAACATTATGATCTATCAGGACAACATTATGGTCTATCAGGACAACATTATGATCTATCAGGACAACATTATGATCTATCAGGACAACATTATGATCTATCAGGACAACATTATGGTCTATCAGGACAACATTATGATCTATCAGGACAACATTATGATCTATCAGAACAACATTATAATCTATCAGGACAACATTATGATCTATCAGGACAACATTATAATCTATCAGGACAGCAGCATGATCTATCAGGACAACGTTATGATCTATCAGGACAACATAATGATCTATCAGGACAGCATTATGATCTATCAGGACAGCAGCATGATCTATCAGGACAGCATTATAATCTATCAGGACAACATTATGATCTATCAGGACAACAGCATGATCTATCAGGACAACATTATGATCTATCAGGACAGCAGCATGATCTATCAGGACAACATTATGATCTATCAGGACAACATTATGATCTATCAGGACAACATTATAATCTATCAGGACAGCAGCATGATCTATCAGGACAACGTTATGATCTATCAGGACAACATTATGACCTATCAGGACAGCATTATGATCTATCAGGACAGCAGCATGATCTATCAGGACAACATTATGATCTATCAGGACAGCATTATGATCTATCAGGACAACAGCATGATCTATCAGGACAGCATTATAATCTATCAGGACAACATCATGATCTATCAGAACAACAGCATAATCTATCAGGACAACATTATGATCTATCAGGACAACATTATAATCTATCAGGGCAGCAGCATGATCTATCAGGACAACAGCATGATCTATCAGGACATTATAATCTATCAAGACAGCAGCATGATCTATTAGGACAGCAGCATGATCTATCAGGACAGCAGCATGATCTATCAGGACAACAGCATGATCTATCAGGACAACAGCATGATCTATCAGGATAACATTAGGATCTATCAGGACAGCAGCATGATCTATCAGGACAACATTATGATCTATCAGGACAACATTATGATCTATCAGGACAACATTATGATTTATCAGGACAACATTATGATTTATCAGGACAACATTATGATTTATCAGGACAACAGCATGATCTATCAGGACAACAGCATGATCTATCAGGACAGCAGCATGATCTATCAGGACAACATTATGATTTATCAGAACAACATTATGATCTATCAGGACAACATTATGATTTATCAGGACAACATTATGATCTATCAGGACAACATTATGATTTATCAGGACAACATTATGATTTATCAGGACAACAGCATGATCTATCAGGACAACAGCATGATCTATCAGGACAGCAGCATGATCTATCAGGACAACATTATGATTTATCAGAACAACATTATGATCTATCAGGACAACATTATGATTTATCAGGACAACATTATGATCTATCAGGACAACATTATGATTTATCAGGACAACATTATGATTTATCAGGACAACAGCATGATCTATCAGGACAACAGCATGATCTATCAGGACAACAGCATGATCTATCAGGACAACAGCATGATCTATCAGGACAACATTATGATTTATCAGGACAACATTATGATTTATCAGGACAACAGCATGATCTATCAGGACAACAGCATGATCTATCAGGACAACTGCATGATCTATCAGGACAACTGCATGATCTATCAGGACAACAGCATGATCTATCAGGACAACTGCATGATCTATCAGGACAACTGCATGATCTATCAGGACAACTGCATGATCTATCAGGACAACTGCATGATCTATCAGGACAACTGCATGATCTATCAGGACAACAGCATGATCTATCAGGACAACTGCATGATCTATCAGGACAACTGCATGATCTATCAGGACAACTGCATGATCTTTCAGGGCAACATTATGATCTGTCAGAACAACAGTAAGATCTATCAGGACAACATTATGATCTATCAGGACAACATTATAATCTATCGGGACAACAGCATGATCTATCAGGCTAACATGATCTATCAGGACAACAGTATGATCTATCAGGACAACAGCATGATTTATCAGGAAATCAGTATGATCTATCAGGACATCAGTAAGATCTATCAGGACAAGTGTGATCTATCAGAACATCAGTATGATATATCAGGACAACAGTATGATCTATCAGGACAACAGTATGATCTGTCATGACAACAGCATGATCTATCACTACAACAGCATGATCTATCACCACAACGAGATGATCTATCGCTATAATAACATCAGTATGATCTACCGTCACAACAATATGATACATCAGGACGACAGTATGATCTCTCCTGACGACAGATGAAACAATAATCCACATTACAATACATAAAATATTTACGTCGATTTTCCAACGTTTCCTCTAGCTTTTGTCACATAAATCTACTACATGTATGTAAAATAAATAAGTAACAAAAGCGAACAGCGATGCGTCTGGTAGCGAGATGGCCAGAGTAAAATAAGATATGTTGACTTTTGTGCAACATCTGGTTATCTTTATTGTAGACGTTTCGCCATCCAGTGGCTTTATCAATACAAATTCTTGGACATAATTAGAAAACAGAAGAACTATATACAAAAAGATGAGGTAATCAGTCCCTCAGCCCTGGAGGTGGTGTTTACAACACCGTGGTTGTTTGTAGATGAATGGTTCAGAGAACCGACATGTTGATAAATTAGACACATGTGCAACTCTTGGGTATCTTTATTGAGGAAACGTTTCGCCACACAGTGGCTTCATCAGTCCATACAAAGGAGAATCTTGAAGAACAGGAGGAGAATGAGGTAATCAGTCCCTCAACCTTGAGTCGATGTGGTCAGTCCATCAATCTTGAATGGAATACGGCATACGTGCGGAGAAGGAGCTTATAAACCGTATGGCAGGAGAGGTTCAGCAGTCATAGGTGGTGTCACATTTGTTCAATGTGGAAGTAGGTCGTGCCCAAGAATTAGGCAAGCGAAGAATTCCCAAGTATTAAGATCCCAAGAAGTTGCAGTGTCTGACAGGTTTGTAGATGAATGTGGCACCGCCTATGACTGCTGCACCTCTCCTACCAACGGTTTATATAAGCTCCTTCTCCGCACGTATGCCGTATTCTATTCAAGATTGATGGACTGACCACATCAACTCAAGGTTGAGGGACTGATTACCTCATTCTCCTCATGTTCTTCAAGATTCTCCTTTGTATGGACTGATGAAGCCACTGTGTGGCGAAACGTTTCCTCAATAAAGATACCCAAGAGTTGCACATGTGTCTAATTTATCACCGTGGTTGTAGAGATTCTGTCGGTATTGTATACCTGTCTTGCACAAGATAGGTTGAATTGAGAAATATGTATTCCTCGAAGAAGGATACATGTGCAAGAATGCAACTGTGGTGCAGGGATATATGAATAGGAATGCAATTGTGTAGCAGGGATACATGTGTAGGAATGCAACTGTGGTGCAGGAATATATGTGTAAGTTCGCTATCGTGTTGCAGGGATACATAAGCAGGAATACTATTGTGGTGCAGGGATACATGTGCAAGAATATTATTTTGGCGCAGGGATACATGGGTAGGAATGCTGTCATATTTCAGCGGACATCTATAAGAATGTTGTCAAGTTTTATGCATGCAATATGCAAAACAACCACTGTGAAAGAATAGTGAAATTCCAAGCGCTTTCGTGACTTCTCACATTATCAAGGAACTATAAAAACAATACATCAAAGGAAGGCATATAAAGGGTCAAGACTACACCTCACCATCACATCCCACAACAAAGTAACACCTCACACACGCGCGACGACACCCGACTCTGTGAAACACACCTAATACTCTACCCAAGAATTAGGATTTATTGTTTAATATATCATTAAATTCTTCCCAAATTTTATTAATTATAAATGAATCCAATTTAAATAAACCAAAGGAAATATTCATATTGTATTCAAAACTACTTTATATGAAACATGATTCAATTATATTCTTGTCGACCATGGACTTGCTTGATACAACTTTTTCAGCCTTTTCAAAATCAATTGATAAAAATCTCTCACGTGAATAACTAGAGTATTAGAATCTTGTCCAGTTCTAATGCTATATTTATGTTGTTTTAATCTTAGTTCGAGACTTTTACCAGTTTCACCGTAATAAACTTTATCGCAAATTTTACAAGGAATCTTATAGACACATCCGTCAGCATTCGGGGGGGGGGGAATTCTTTAACCAAAGCTTTTTTACTTTATCAAGATTTTTAAATACAACTTTGATATTAAAAGTCTTAAGAAGAGAAGGCATATCAACCACGTTTTCATGGTAAGGGATAACCAACATATTTTTAGTTGAATAAGGCTGGTTGTCCCTTTGTGGATTGTAAAAAGTATTTCTAGCAATTTTAAAAGATTTATCCATTACATTTCTTTGGTATTTCAGATCATTAGCTATTTCATAAATTTTGGATATTTCTTCATCAGTGAACTCTGGACTACAAATGCATAAAGCTCTCAATAACATTGATGAGAAAACCGACAGTTTAACCTTGTCTTGATGTGAAGAATAATAGTGTACATAGGAACAGTTATTTGTAGGTTTTCTGTAAATTTTAAATTTAAAGTCATTGTTACCCTTAATAATTAAAATATCTAGAAAAGGCAATGAGTTATTTTCTTCGAACTCAACAGTCAAGTTTATAGAATGGGCTAAGCTGTTTAATTTAACAAGGAAATGGTGTATATCTACATTACTGGGCATAAGACACAAAATATCAACATATCTGAACCATTCAGCTCTGTTAAGGAGGTTTGTGTTAAGCAACTTTGTTTAAAAAAATTCCATGTATAGGTTACTAAGAACAGGTGAAAGACGATTTCCCATTGCCATACCAAACTTCTGAGTATAAAACTTATCATTAAACACAAATTTTGAATCAACATTGCAAAGTTTAATAAATTTAATAATAGGAACTGGCAATGGTAAATCGTGATTAACAAGTTCTTCAGATGAACTTATTAAACCATTAACTGGAACTTTTGTAAACAAGGAAGTAACATCAAAACTAACCATGTTTAAATCATATAAGCAGTTTTGAATATAATATGAATATTTCCTTTGGTTTATATAAATTGGATTCATTTATAATTAATAAAATTTGGGAAGAATTTAATGATCCGTTATTAAACAAGTAGAGTATTAGGTGTGTTTCACAGAGTCGGGTGTCGTCGCGCGTGCGTGTGTGAGGTGTTGCTTTGTTGTGGGATGTGATGGTGATATGTAGTCTTTGCCCTTTATATGCCTTCCTTTGATGTATTGTTTTTATAGTCCCTTGATAATGTGAAAAGTCACGAAAGCGCTTGCAATTTCACTATTCTTTCACGGTGGTTGCTTTGCATATATATATATATATATATATATATATATATATATATATATATATATATATATATATATATATATATATATTATATATATATTATATATATATATATATATATATATATATATATATATATTATATATATATTATATATATATATATATATATATATATTATATATATATTATATATATATATATATATATATGTCGTGCCGAATAGGCAGAACTTGCGATCTTGGCTTAAATAGCAACGCTCATCTTGCCATATAGGACAAGTGAAAATTTGTGTATGCAATAATTTCGCCAAAATCATTCTGAACCAAACGAAAAAAATATATTGGATTGTGTTTGTTTAGTACTAAATTATTGTAAACGCGTTTAATATATATTTAGTTGGTTTAGGCTAAAATAAATTGCTCTTGTTATAATAAGGTTAGGTAAGTTTTCTAAGATTCTTTTGATGCAAAATTAAAATTTTTTACATTAACATTCATGGAAAAAATATATCTTTAAACGTATAAGAGAAAATTTTAGAAAGGACTTAATTTTAAATGAGTTCTTGCTAATTGACTAGTTTTACATATTCGGCACGACATATATATATATATATATATATATATATATATATATATATATATATATATATATATATATATATATATATATATATATATATATATATATATATATATAATATGTGCCGAATAGGCAAAACTTGCTATTTTGGCTTAAATAGCAAGGCACTTCTTGCTGAATAGGGCAATCGAAATTTGCGTATGCAGTAATTTTTCAAAAATCATTCTGAGCCTAACGAAAAAAAAATATTTCATTTTGTTTGCTTATTAAATAATTGTAAGCTTATATAAAGTATATTTAGTTAGATTAAGCTAAATTAAATTGCGCTTAGGTAAGTTAGGTAAGTTTCCTAAGGTTCTTTTGGTACAAAATCATTAATTTTTATATAAATATAAATGAAAAAAAATATCTTTAAATGAATAAGAGAAAATTTTAGAAAGGGCTTAATTTTAAATGAGTCCTTGCTAATTGACCAGTTTTACTTATTCGGCACAACATATAAATCGCAGTCAGCAGGATTCGAACTCACGCCAGGGGAGTCTGGCAAGGTTTCCCAAATGACTCTCTAGGCCACTTTACCACAGATGCCTCAAAAGCTGGGCAGCCTGGTTAAAAGCCATGTTTCTTTCCAGCCCCGGCACACCAGAGCGCCTCAAGCATGGTGTGTTCTGATCATACGAGCCTCATCAGCTCACACATGCACACACTACTTGTGGAATGCTAGGCAGTTGACTACTCAGGCCTTGATGCAAGTGAGGGGCTCTTGATCCATGAAATTTCACTTACGCTTCCCTTCTTGAGATCGAACTTTAATTCCTCTCATTTCCCAGGCGGTATGTAGCCCCTATAGATTGTTTCCCCTCGATTATTAAATAAGTAAAAGGCACTTGACAGGATCTGAACAGGAAAATAACACGAGTCTTCATCGTCAGGATGACATTAAAAGGTCAGATGTAAACTTAAGGTTATTTATTACTTTAAGTCTAAAAAGTAATAGAAAATCTAATCAATTGATTTGATCAAAAACTAATCAATAGAATCGATAGAAAAACTAAATAAAATCGATTGGAAAAAGTAATCAGTAGAATCGATTGGAAAAAGTAATCAGTAGAATCGACTGGAAAAAGTAATCAGCAGAATCCACAGAAACAGTTAACTAACAGACTCGATAGAAAAATTCCACCAGTCCCACCTGCTACTACCAGTCCCACCTGCTGCCATTAATCCCACTTGTCACCAGTCACACCTGCTGCCACCAGTCCCACCTGCTGCCATCAATCCCACTTGTCACCAGTCACACCTGCTGCAAGCAGTCACACCTGCTACCACCAGTCACACCTGCTACCACCAGTCACACCTGCTACCACCAGTCACACCTGCTACCACCAGTCACACCTGCTGCCACCAGTCACACCTGCTGCCACCAGTCACACCTGCTACCACCAGTCACACCTGCTGCCACCAGTCACACCTGCTGCCACCAGTCACACCTGCTGCCACCAGTCACACCTGCTGCCACCAGTCACACCTGCTGCCACCAGTCACACCTGCTGCCACCAGTCACACCTGCTGCCACCACTCACACCTGCTGCCACCACTCACACCTGCTGCCACCACTCACACATGCTACCACCAATCACACCTGCTACCACCAGTCACACCTGCTACCACCAGTCACACCTGCTGCCGCTAATCCCACCTACTGCCACTAGTCACACCTGACACCAGTCCCCTCTCCTGCCACAAATCCCATTTGCCATTTGTCGCTGCCGCAGACAATCATACATGCAACCCATTCCATCAGCTGCCACCAATCCCATCTACCACCATTCCCACCTACTAACACCATTCCCACCTGCTGCTACCAGTGCCACCTGCTGTCACCAGTGCCAACACTTCAACATTCTCAGCACAGACTCCAACATACAAAGCTGAAAATTAGGACAATTTTTCACCCAGTCAACAGTGTTTAATGCTATAAACCTGTAATTTAATGCTATGGTAAATGCATGAGTAACGAACCAAGTTGCTCATTGTTTCCCTGGTAGGTTAGCACCAGCCTTGTAGTATGTTAGATGACAGGTGTTGTCTTAGCACCAGCCTTGTATTATGTTAGATGACAGGTGTTGTCTTAGCACCAGCCTTGTTTTATGTTAGATGACAGGTGTTGTCTTAGCACCAGCCTTGTATTATGTTAGATGACAGGTGTTGTCTTAGCACCAGCCTTGTATTATGTTAGATGACAGGTGTTGTCTTAGCACCAGCCTTGTATTATGTTAGATGACAGGTGTTGTCTTAGCACCAGCCTTGTATTATGTTAGATGACAGGTGTTGTCTTAGCACCAGCCTTGTATTATGTTAGATGACAGGTGTTGTCTTAGCACCAGCCTTGTATTATGTTAGATGACAGGTGTTGTCTTAGCACCAGCCTTGTATTATGTTAGATGACAGGTGTTGTCTTAGCACCAGCCTTGTATTATGTTAGATGGCAGGTGTTGTCTTAGCACCAGCCTTGTATTATGTTAGATGACAGGTGTTGTCTTAGCACCAGCCTTGTATTATGTTAGATGACAGGTGTTGTCTTAACACCAGCCTTGTATTATGTTTGATGACAGGTGTTGTCTTAGCACCAGCCTTGTATTATGTTAGATGACAGGTGTTGTCTTAACACCATCCTTGTATTATGTTAGATGACAGGTGTTGTCTTAGCACCAGCCTTGTATTATGTTAGATGACAGGTGTTGTCTTAGCACCAGCCTTGTATTATCTTAGATGACAGGTGTTGTCTTGGCACCAGCCTTGTATTATGTTAGATGACAGGTGTTGTCTTAGCACCAGCCTTGTATTATGTTAGATGACAGGTGTTGTCTTAACACCATCCTTGTATTATGTTAGATGACAGGTGTTGTCTTAACACCATCCTTGTATTATGTTAGATGACAGGTGTTGTCTTAGCACCAGCCTTGTATTATGTTAGATGACAGGTGTTGTCTTAGCACCAGCCTTGTATTATCTTAGATGACAGGTGTTGTCTTAGCACCAGCCTTGTATTATCTTAGATGACAGGTGTTGTCTTAGCACCAGCCTTGTATTATCTTAGATGACAGGTGTTGTCTTAGCACCAGCCTTGTATTATGTTAGATGACAGGTGTTGTCTTAACACCAGCCTTGTATTATGTTAGATGACAGGTGTTGTCTTAGCACCATCCTTGTATTATGTTAGATGACAGGTGTTGTCTTAACACCAGCCTTGTATTATGTTAGATGACAGGTGTTGTCTTAGCACCATCCTTGTATTATGTTAGATGACAGGTGTTGTCTTAGCACCATCCTTGTATTATCTTAGATGACAGGTGTTGTCTTAGCACCATCCTTGTATTATGTTAGATGACAGGTGTTGTCTTAGCACCATCCTTGTATTATCTTAGATGACAGGTGTTGTCTTAGCACCGTCCTTGTATTATGTTAGATGACAGGTGTTGTCTTAGCACCATCCTTGTATTATGTTAGATGACAGGTGTTGTCTTAACACCATCCTTGTATTATGTTAGATGACAGGTGTTGTCTTAACACCAGCCTTGTATTATGTTAGATGACAGGTGTTGTCTTAGCACCATCCTTGTATTATGTTAGATGACAGGTGTTGTCTTAGCACCATCCTTGTATTATCTTAGATGACAGGTGTTGTCTTAGCACCATCCTTGTATTATCTTAGATGACAGGTGTTGTCTTAGCACCATCCTTGTATTATCTTAGATGACAGGTGTTGTCTTAGCACCGTCCTTGTATTATGTTAGATGACAGGTGTTGTCTTAGCACCATCCTTGTATTATGTTAGATGACAGGTGTTGTCTTAACACCATCCTTGTATTATGTTAGATGACAGGTGTTGTCTTAACACCAGTCTTGTATTATGTTAGATGACAGGTGTTGTCTTAGCGCCAGCCTTGTATTATGTTAGATGAAAGGTGTTGTCCTAGTACCAGCCTTGTATTATGTTAGATGACAGGTGTTGTCTTAGCACCAGCCGTGTATTATGTTAGATGAAAGGTGTTGTCCTAGTACCAGCCTTGTATTATGTTAGATGACAGGTGTTGTCTTAGCACCAGCCGTGTATTATGTTAGATGGCAGGTGTTGTCCTAGCACGAATCTTGTATTATGTTATATGACAGGTGTTGTCTTAGCACCAGCCTTGTATTATGTTAGACGACAGGTGTTGTCTTAGCACCAGCCTTGTATTATGTTAGATGACAGGTGTTGTCTTAGCACCAGCCTTGTATTATGTTAGATGACAGGTGTTGTCTTAGCACCTGCCTTGTATTATCTTAGATGGCAGGTGTTGTCTTAGGTACAAGTTTAAAAAGACACTCGAAGAAACAGGATTTATTCGACAACTTTTCGGTCCTTGGACCTTGTTCAAGGTCCCAGGACCGAAACGTTGTCTCATAACACCAAGCTTATGCTCACGTTTCTCTAAACCACTTGTCGGTAAGAATCACCAAGGCTTATACCAAGTACTGAAGGGAGAGAAGTGCTGCTGAGCAAGTCTTCCTCATTTGCTACCTTTCGACCCGGTACATAGAAACGTTGCAAGAGTGTTTCTCTTGCAGCATCAGAGCTCATTAACCACTTGTATTCCCATTGTCTTCAGCATGTGGATGCCAGGCCTTGCCTGGGGCGCCTCGATGCTCCTCATGGACTCTTGATCCCAGGAACTGGAGCTGCCTTTCCCTTGGATCACTCCTTGATTATCTCCCATTTCCCCCGGGAGATATTATAAAGGGAGGGAGCCCCTACTGGTTTAGCGCTTCCCAATACATCAGCATAAAGTTGCAATCTTATCTTATGGACGTATACTGGCAGCATATTTTTTTTAAACAACTTCAGTTCAAGCTCACTCAGTGAAGTGTAGCAACTTGCTCCCCTTCCTCGGATCGAACTAGATCACGCGCCATTTTCCTGGCTCTGTTTAACCCTTACGGGTTTTGTGCTTCCTCATGAATATATTAAGCCTAAGACTCCAGTTCGATCTCCAGGCGCATTAATTTTCCTTTTGATATCCAGCATTATTATTATTATTATTATTATTATTATTATTATTATTATTATTATGATTATTATGATTATTATTATTATTATTATTATTATTATTATTATTATGATTATTATTATTATGATTATTATTATTATTATTATTATTATGATTATTATTATTATTATTATTATTATTATTATTATTATTATTATTGCATACACTTTTTATTATTTTTATCATTACTAATCTATTACTATTATTGTTAATATTTTTATTATTGTATTTATGGGGAGGCTCTAAACCCGTATTGGTCATAAAGCACACTGGGAATGAGAAGGAATCAGTTTTGTTTCCAGAGGAAGAGAAGCTCCGGTTCTATGAGTCAACAAGCCTTCAACATCGTCACTCTTGAAAGATTTGATATTCCACATACTGTCTAATGTCTAGCTACAACGTTCACCTGAACTAATCTGCTTAAACATCTTACTCGTTTCTGAAACACTGCAAGCTCCTGAGGATGTGTTGATTAAAACACCAAAGACCTAGAGCTGTCATTCAACTCCCCCTGTGGTTGTTTTGCATACATTCTAAATGTCGATGTTGACTGGTCCAGCTCCTATAACTCGTTCACAGGATCATTTCTTTTTTTTTTTTTTGTATTTTACAGATACACAAATTTTTTGAACATCTAACAGGATTGTGAGAGCGTATTAGGTGTGAGTGATGGAAGTGGCTTTTATGATTTGTTGTGCTGTTAGAGTGTTAGCAAGGTAGCAATGTTCCTTCTTTCTAATGTTCTTATGTAACATTTGTGAAGGGAGGTGGGAAGCACCGTAACTGCACCCTGAAAGAGGTGTCGGGGGGGGGGGGGGGGGGGGTTATGTTACGGTTTGGAGAGTCATCAGAACTGTGAAGTCAATCACCGTCTTGCTTCTGGCAAGACAGTGATTGACTGGTGAACAGTGAATGTGTTTCCTTTTGTTTGGTAGGGGTCACTTTATATCACTGGAAAAAGGCCGCTGTGTTAAATAAAACATTTTGCATTATCTCTAATAAAATATTCTCGTATACTCCGCCTATCACACGCGTTATTACGTGTTTTTGCTGACCCGCTTCAACATTGTTTAAAAGTTAGGTGATTTATGATAATTTCGTGCAGAGTTGATTGTTGGTCTTCGTAGCGCAAGCAAACTCGGGTTCAATCCTTGGGTGGCCGACGCATATTGGCAAGTTTCCTAACATCTGCTGCTTCAGTTTACCTAGCGGTATATAGGTACCTATCAGATAAAGGAATGTTTTGGGTGGCAACCCAAAATACGACTAAAGAACACTTGCGAAAATAAGTGACACTGCTAATTATTGGCTTATCCTGGGTTAATGATCCTTCTGGGTTATAAGTGACACTGCTTAGCATTCTTGGATTATCCTGAGAAAACAAACTTAAGAAACTGATAGTGTTTTATGGCCGATTATAACCCCAGAGTTTGATGTACTCTCAGGAGTTAATCCTTCTCATTCCCTTCCTCTCCAAGAATTTTGCCTTAGTACCGGTGAGAGGCTCTTCATCCAGGGAAGCGGACTAGTCTTCCCCTTTCGTGGGTTGAACCTGATTGCTTCCCACACCCTATGAGCTGTATGACCCATACGGGTTTAGCTCTTCTCCCTGAATAAAATTACGAAGTAAAAGGCACAATACCGTGACTGGGACAATACAAAATTAGCCTTCACAAAGGAGAAACTTAAACGACGTTTCGGTCGGGCAGAAACGTCCTCATAATTCTCTCCTGTGTGCGGCTTATTTGTGCATACTAATATTATTATTTTCCCCTTTTTTTAATATGATTTTCTCTTGTTATCGTGCATTATATTTTGCTGGTAACTGTTTAGTACAATTTTCTCAGTTCACGTACCACACGCAGCTTGAAGACTAGATACGATAGAACCACAGTGAAGGGAGATGCTGGAAGCGTCTGTGAAGCACTGAGAAGGTAGAAGGGCCTGGGAATTTACGGGGGAATACTAAGAGAAAAACACTACGTGTATTACAACAATATCTGATGATGAAGTTGTCTTTCCAACCACTGAAATTGTAGAAACAGATTAATACTCAGTGGAGTTGTTTCCCCTTTTGTTTTAATATTTAAGGTTGTGATAAAATGTATTTTAAATAACAATATAAGTCAATTTTCCGTGCATGCTAAAATAGTGGGCATGTTGATGTGGGCATGTTGATGTGGGCATGTTGATGTGGGCATGTTGATGTGGGCATGTTGATGTGGGAATGTTGATGTGGGAATGTTGATGTGGTTAATGTTTACGTAACGAGACCTTAATGTTAAAATTCCCTACAGTCTGTCATGTAGATAAATGGTTCAGAGAACCGACAAGTTGATAAATTAGACACATGTGTAACACTTGGGTATCTTTACTGAAGAAACGTTTCGCCAAACAGTGGCTTCATCAGTCTATACAAAGAAGAGTGGTGGTGATAAGAAGGAGTTTGATGCAATCAGTCCTTTAATCATAACTGATGGACTGATTACATCGACTCCAGGCTGAGGGACAGGTAACTTCAAACTCCTTCTGATCTTCACCGTTCTCCTTTGTATTGGACTGATGAAGCCACTGTGTGGCGAAACGTTTCCTCAGTAAAGATACCCAAGTGTTGCACATGTAATTTACCAGCCATTACCATCTGTTGTTCTCCCATCATAATACGGCAGCGACTTTATCAGTTTTTTAACAACCTGGAATAGTGTATAATAGAAATATTTTTTGCAAAATGTTTAATGCACTTTGAAGAATTTTCAGAAATCCATAATGACCGCCACAAAAATGGGTTATGTCGTTTTTGCCCCCCCCCCAAAAAAAAAAAAATAATAATGTGTATTTAGATAATTCAAAAGTGGAAATTTATTTTTCACGCACGGATTTCATTTCTGGCCAATGCAAAGTCATAAGGATGATTTTATCAGCACTTTAGGATGATAAAACTCGGTAAGTCAATGTGGTCAGTCACTTATCTTCACATTCAACTAGATAAAAGTCTGAACTCGTTGTGCCAAACATTTAATGAATTCTGTACAGATACCTCCCTCATGGAAGGTTCCTTGATGTTGGTGAGGGGGCTCTTGATTTAGGGAATTGAATCTGTGCTCCAGTTCCCCGAATTAAGCCTGAATGCCTTCCACATCCCCCCCCCCTGGGCGCTGTATAATCCTACGGGTTTAGCGCTTCCCCCTTGATTATAATAATAATGTACAGATACAGAATAACATGTAGCCATGGCGCGTGTTCTGAAATGTTTCTTGAAAATAAAATTATATAGTAATATTCTAAAGTATTGTATTTCTTTTGCAATTGAACATTAATGTAGGATTCTGTTTCAAACTCTCTATCTGCTTTCCCCTCAAGAGAAGTTTCTTAAGGGGCTCATGATCCAATAAATTGTACATGCCCTCCCCTTCCTTGGATCAAACCAGAATGCCTCCCATTCAATCTGTTTCTCTTGGGGTATTGAATTTGTAAATAAGAGATCCTTCAATATTCAAGTATTCGTCTTATCAGTACATCCTAATAGACTATTGGAAATATTCCTGGTGAATTAACAGTAAACAGAAAACGAGTTTTCTGGATGAAAACAGATGAGTTCAAACGTTTGAACCTTTAAAAATTCTCACTAGAAGCAAAATTATGGCCAAAACATTTGCGTGATGATCTGAGATTTCCGAGAATTCACAAAATGCACCCTGTCATTGTGTTCTGTATCAAGGATCCCTAGATAATAAATCTGCAAAACAATATTGGATTACCAACACGACCAGGTTCACTGCTCCGGCTGCTGGAATACTATTTTGCCCATTGTGTTAGAAGAGACCCCGCCTTCTGTACCTGCTAAACTATATTATAGCATCATCTGCACGCTAGTCCTTCCTTATATTGTAGCAGACGCTTCACTCACCTGTCTTGCTGACCTTCATAAACTCACCCTCACCTCATTACCCACAAAGTTTTTAAAAACTTTTAAAATATACCTTTGCAAGGCTGCCATAACATAGTCATTTTTAAAACTTTTTTAAACTTTTTAACCATTTATTATATTGTACAAATCAAAATATTAACTTTTAAAATTAGATTAAGCTGATACAAGTAATTCAGTTATTTAATTAGTTTGATTCTGTTTATCAGTAATAAATGACTTCCCTCTAGTTTTATTTGCATTGTTAAAAAAAGGTAACTCTGGTTGACGTGGTCTGGTTCAGCTAACAAACTTTCCCTGACGAAGTGTTCTCACCAACTTTGCCAGGACGACGAGTCTAAGAGCTCTTCCAAAGCCAACGAACTGGGCCTCAACAACGTCGGTGGCGTCTTCGTGGTGCTCCTCGCCGGTATGGGTCTCGCTTCCGTCGTCGCTGTCTGCGAGTTTGTCTGGAAGTCAAGAAAGTTGGCTACTGAAGAACACGTGAGTGTTCTTCTTCAGTTCTGGTAAAGATTTTTGGCCTCACAGCTGGGATAAAAAAATGATTTTTTCCACTTATGTGTCTTCTTACCGGCAGTTTGAACTGAAATTTGCATGATTTATATGAATTATCTTAAGCTAAGTTTTTTAAATAACTTTTGATAACACTAGTAAAACACTAGCAGACGAGTTATATCGATCATACACTGGTTAAAACTATGCTGTCATGACGTGTGCATCCAGAGATTAACTGGGAACAAAGCTCTCGAGGGAATGGTCGATGATTCAGAGATGGGACAGGTCGATAACCCAGAGCTAGGAAGCAAGAGTCAAGACGCTGGGCCAGTCGATAGTCCAGAACTGGGAGTCAGATCTCAAAGGTGGGACGATTCAAGTCTCCCTTATTAACAACTAGGGTGCTGTAAGACGGTGTAAGGGAGGCGGGATGCAACTGGATCGGCAGACTAGTTACTTCTCACACCATGAATGACTATTTTTCTGCAGCAAAAATGAATGAAAAGGCATAATTGCTCGCTCAGTTGTTTAGGGCAATTATTGATGCATTTATGGGAGTTCTGTTCCCGTAGGGGTCATAGTGTATGGAAAATGGGAGGCAGTAAGATTCGTTCCAAAGAAGGGGAGAGTAAGCCCTTCACTGACATCAAGGTACTTCCCTGGAATGAAGTGCAGGTTTAGACCTAAAAATATTACTTTTTTTTTTTCAAATTACATCTCCATGGGAGCTTCTAAGCCTAAAGACTCATAGTCTCAGGAACGAGAATTATTGATAGTTTATTCGATATAATGCCAATGAAACAAAACCTTAAATTAGCTACGGAAAAAAATCGCATCTTTTGGAATACCTTATTTTGCAGGTGTTTCGTGGTGTTTGTGGTGGTTTATTCGTCAGGAAATATCAGTGACTTCTGGACACATGTTTTAGTAAGATATGATGACCCGTCATTGATTAAGGATCCAACGGCATACCCCAGCTAGGTTTACCACCCTATTTAAGAAACAAAGTATCACTTCCTGGTAGTGATTACATGTATCCCAAAGGCAATTTCTTCTTCGTGGTGTCAGAGCGAAGGACTCACGAAGAAGCGGCACAAAAGACAAAGTGATGTAACAGTGAGCCAGGAAGCCAAAGGGTCATGATTTCAGGTGAAGTAGAACGGCTTTGGAAATTCTTTTCTTATAAAGTACGTCAGTATTTTTGAAAGAAATGAGTTTTGAAGACACTTTTATGTCCACACTAGGATAAGACTTTCGAAGAGCTCAGATAACCAAGAAAGTTAATTCTTCATCGGGTAAATCAATCTATCTTTCCGATACAGATATGAAATTCAAGTTACACGTAAGAAAAATTTATAAATAATCCAAGATTATTATGGCGTCGCAGGAGATTTATGACAAAAATAGTGCTCAAAGTGGTGCCACCAGCATAAAGCCTGACAACATTACAAAGATTTTTTTATTAAAAAGAAGAGAAAGCAGAATTATAATTATAAATACAATTGTGCAGGATATAAAAAAAATTAAACTTATTCATAGATAGAAAAAATCAGTAAATTAAGATAGATGAGTATCAGCAGGAGACGTAACCTTGATGAAACAGAAAACCAGAGCAGTCAAGGCGTTTTACAAACGTTATTTGACAAAACCATTCAAGGTGTTTTCAGCGCTGCATGACCCTCGTCGGTTTAGCGCTTTCTTTGATTATAAGAATAATTAAAGATGTTTTACATCAAAATGCTATATAGTTCACCCTTAAATATCTCTGGCCTCTACATTATGTTCCACTGACAAAGGTAAGGAAACTCACTGGGCGTACTGAGGAAGACCTTCCTGACCTGTGAAGACTCGAAGTAAAACGATTTGGTTAAGAAATGACTTGAGAAGTTTTGTTGAGTCTACCTTACAATGTATTTTACAAAATTTACCTTGAAAAATCATTCAAGTGTTTCATAAACTGTACTGTATATTAAAAAAGCACAAGCAAATAAAAGGTAAGATAATTTGAAGTTTTAGTTTGGTCAAATTTTGACAGGTTTACCGTGTGTGTTTGTGGTTGTTGGGGTTGAGTCACAGCTCCTGGCCCCACCTCTTCGCTGATCGCTACTAGGTCCACTCTTTCTCTGCTCCACGATTTTTTTTTTTTTTTTTTGTGTGTGTGTGTGTGTGTGTGTGTGTGTGTGTGTGTGTGTACTCCCTAGTTGTACTCAGCTAGTTGAAGTAGCAAGGGTCGAGTCGCAGCTCCTGGCACCGCCTCTTCACTGGTTACTACTAGGTCACTCTTCCTGCACCATGAACTTTATCATACCTCTTCTTAAAGCTATTTAGGGATCCTGCCTCCACTACATCACTTCCCAGACTATTCCACTTCGTGACAACTCTGTGACTGAAGAAATATTTCCTAATATCCTTGTGATTCATCTGAGTCTTCAGCTTCTAACTGTGACCCCTTGTTGCTGTGTCCCATCTCTGGAACATCCTGTCTCTATCCACCTTGTCGATTCCTCTCAGTGTTGTATATGTCGTTATCCTATCCCCCCCTATCCTGCTGTCCAGTGTCGTCAGGTCGATTTCCCTTAACCTCTCCTCGTACGACATGCCCTTTAGTACCGGGACTAGTCTTGTTGCAAACCTTTGTACTTTCTCTATTTTCTTTACGTGCTTGGCTAGGTGTGGGTTCCAAACTGGTGCTGCATAATCCAATTTAGGCCTAACGTACACGGTGTACAGGGTCCTGAGCGACTCCTTATTAAGATGCCGGAATGCTATTCTTTGGTTTGCTAGGCGCCCATATGCTGTTTGGTTGATGTGAGCCTCAGGAGATGTGCCTGGTGTTATACTCACCCCAAGAACTTTTTCCTTGAGTGAGGCTTGTAGTCTTTGGCCCCCTAGACTATACTCCGTGTGCGGTCTTCCTTGCCCTTCCCCAATTTTCATGACTTTGCACTTGGTAGGGTTGAACTCCAAGAGCCAGTTACTGGACCAGGCCTGCAGCCTGTCGAGATCCTTTGTAGTTCTGCCTGGTCCTCGTCCGATTGAATTCTTCTCATCAGCTTCACATCATCTGCAAACAGGGACTCTTCTGAACCTATTCTTTCCGTCATGTTCATAAATACCAGAAACAGCACCTGTCCTAGGACTGACCCCTGTGGAAACCCGCTCGTCACAGGCGCCCACTCTGACACCTCGCCACATACAATGACTCGCTGTTGTCTTCCTGACAAGTATTCCCTAATCCATTTGCAGTGCCTTCCCTGTTATTCCTGTTTGGTCCTCCAACTTTTTCACTAATCTCTTGCGTGGAACTGTGTCAAACGCCTTCTAACAGTCCATGAATATGCAGTCAACCCACCACTCTCACTCTTGTCTTACTGCTTTCACCCTGTCATAGAACTCTAGTAGTGTGTGTGTGTGTGTGTGTGTGTGTGTGTGTGTGTGTGTGTACTCACCTATTTGTACTCACCTATTTGTGGTTGCAGGGGTCGAGTCACAGCTCCTGGCCCCGCCTCTTCGCTGATTGCTACTAGGTCCTCTCTCTCCCTGCCCCATGAGCTCTATCATACATCGCCTTAAAACTATGTATGGTTCCCGCCTCCACTACGTCACTTTCTAGGCTATTCCACGGCCTGACTACTCTATGACTGAAGAAATACTTCCTAACATCCCTTTGATTCATCTGAGTCTTCAACTTCCAATTGTGACCTCTTGTGTCTGTGTCCCTTCTCTGGAACATCCCGTCTTTGTCCACCTTGTCTATTCCGCGCAGTATTTTATATGTCGTTATCATGTCTCCCCTGACCCTCCTGTCCTCCAGTGTCGTCAGGCCGATTTCCCTCAACCTTTCTTCGTAGGACAATCCCTACGTGTGTGGGTGCGTGTGTGTTTGCGTGTGTGTGTGTGTGTGTGTGTGTGTGTGTGTGTGTGTGTGTGTGTGTGTGTTTGTTTCCGATAGAGAAAGTTACACATAGAGCACAGACAACGCAGAATCGGGTGAACCAATACGTAAACAGTCACAAGCTCAGCAGTGATCAACGTAACAAACCTCACACCATGCGTGATATTCCAGCAGTGATCAACGCAGCAAACCTCACACTGTGTGATATTCCAGCAGTGATCAACGTAACAAACCTCACACCATGCGTGATATTCCATCAGTGATCAACGCAGCAAACCTCACACCATGTGTGATATTCCAGCAGTGATCAACGTAGCAAACCTCACACCATGCGTGATATTCCAGCAGTGATCAACGTAGCAAACCTCACACCATGTGTGATATTCCAGCAGTGATCAACGTAGCAAACCTCACACCATGTGTGATATTCCAGCAGTGATCAACGTAAACTTCACACCATGTGTGATATTCCAGCAGTGATCAACGTAGCAAACCTCACACCATGTGTGATATTCCAGCAGTGATCAACGCAGCAAACCTCACACCATGTGTGATATTCCAGCAGTGATCAACGTAGCAAACCTCACACCATGTGTGATATTCCAGCAGTGATCAACGCAGCAAACCTCACACCATGTGTGATATTCCAGCAGTGATCAACGTAGCAAACCTCACACCATGTGTGATATTCCAGCAGTGATCAACGTAACAAACTTCACACCATGTGTGATATTCCAGCAGTGATCAACGCAGCAAACCTCACACCATGTGTGATATTCCAGCAGTGATCAACGTAACAAACCTCACACCATGTGTGATATTCCAGCAGTGATCAACGCAGCAAACCTCACACCATGTGTGATATTCCAGCAGTGATCAACGTAACAAACCTCACACTGTGTGATATTCCAGCAGTGATCAACGTAACAAACTTCACACCATGTGTGATATTCCAGCAGTGATCAACGTAACAAACCTCACACCATGTGTGATATTCCAGCAGTGATCAACGTAACAAACCTCACACCATGTGTGATATTCCAGCAGTGATCAACGTAACAAACTTCACACCATGTGTTATATTCCAGCAGTGATCAACGTAACAAACTTTACACCATGTGTGATATTCCAGCAGTGATCAACGTAACAAACTTCACACCATGTGTGATATTCCAGCAGTGATCAACGTAACAAACTTCACACCATGTGTGATATTCCAGCAGTGATCAACGTAACAAACTTCACACCATGTGTGATATTCCAGCAGTGATCAACGTAGCAAACCTCACACCATGTGTGATATTCCAGCAGTGATCAACGTAACAAACCTCACACTGTGTGATATTCCAGCAGTGATCAACGTAACAAACTTCACACCATGTGTGATATTCCAGCAGTGATCAACGTAACAAACCTCACACCATGTGTGATATTCCAGCAGTGATCAACGTAACAAACCTCACACTGTGTGATATGCCAGCAGTGATCAACGTAGCAAACCTCACACCATGTGTGATATTCCAGCAGTGATCAACGTAACAAACTTCACACCATGTGTGATATTCCAGCAGTGATCAACGTAGCAAACCTCACACCATGTGTGATATTCCAGCAGTGATCAACGTAACAAACCTCACACTGTGTGATATTCCAGCAGTGATCAACGTAACAAACTTCACACCATGTGTGATATTCCAGCAGTGATCAACGTAACAAACCTCACACCATGTGTGATATTCCAGCAGTGATCAACGTAACAAACCTCACACTGTGTGATATTCCAGCAGTGATCAACGTAGCAAACTTCACACCATGTGTGATATTCCAGCAGTGATCAACGTAGCAAACCTCACACCATGTGTGATATTCCAGCAGTGATCAACGTAACAAACCTCACACTATGTGTGATATTCCAGCAGTGATCAACGTAACAAACTTCACACCATGTGTGATATTCCAGCAGTGATCAACGTAACAACCCTCACACCATGCGTGATATTCCAGCAGTGATCAACGTAACAACCCTCACACCATGCGTGATATTCCAGCAGATTTTAACGTTGCCTGGGCCTGCCAGATATAGCACTGTTATATATGTCACGGCCCTTTTTTAAATTGGTTTATTCATGGTTATATATATATATATATATATATATATGCGCTTTAGCAGTTAATTTAACCTACCATGCCTTAAAGGAAAAAAATATATACTCCTAATTGCCAGGTATATACAGAGATGTTATCTGTAAATTGAGAAGAAGACAAACGATGAAAATGATATTCAAAATACAGCGGTAATCTTCTTCAGTATGCAAAGAACACCGTCAGGAAAATATTTTTGTTTTATTTAATGCCTGTGATGATTGTACCAGGATAAGGGACGAGATCTGACAGTGTCCAGAGGAAGAAGCAGTTATACAACGATTAAAAAGCGCACGAGAACAAAAGTAAGTTGTTGAAGCTTGCATGTGAAGCAATATTTACTAGGAAAGCGTTTAAAAATAATATCTAACACCATATGCGTCATTTAGTAACAAGTGTAGAAAAGGAGAGAGAGATTCCGCCAGGGACATGAGAGAGTTATGACACACACATTACTGTAAAGGGAGGTACGTTGATGATGGTGAAGGGCTTTTAGTTCATAGAACTGGAGCTACTCTCCCCTTCCTCGAGTAAATCCTGAATTATTTCCATTCCCCAGACGCTGTATACCTTAGATAATGCAACACTTCCTCGTGAGCATAATAATAATAATACTATAATAACAGTGACAACAGTAAATATTATAAAGTAACAGTAGTAATATTTGTAATAACAGTAGTAGTAGCTATAGTAAGCTTCAAGAAAAGGAATAATTTCATTCGTGCCTTTGGGTCATTTTCCACTGTGTAACACATCTATAGTATGTATCATATCTTAGAACCTCTGTTAAAAATTATATGACACACCAACGTAATATACCATGGCAGCAGTCTTATTCATCTTGCATACGACATCTCTTATTTTCAATGTATCTTAAGTATCCTTTACATTTTGTACATGAGACTCTTCCATTAGTATAACTCACACTATCAACCAAAGTTATTATATATGTTTGTGCAAGAGAAATTCCATTTGTTTAGGCAAGAGAAATCTGTTTATTTCGGCCCAAATTGAGATATACACATCTCTCTTACCTGGATTTCACATTTATCTCCAAGGTGTTTCTCATTCAGCATCAATCAGTGTTTCTGACACTAATACAAGTATATTTGTCTATATTTATGATCTGGAGGAATATCGCGATATTTCAGGTAAATCATCCATAATGCCTCAACATATCGCTGGCCAAAATGAGAGAGTTGTGTCCATGTTGTCTCTTTGTAAGACGAAAAACACCCAAGTGATGTCCAGTCTGTTGTGTGTAAGTGCCAGGCATCCCCCCCTTGTGGCACCTAGAAAACTTGTAACCACACCTATATAAATATAAAAAATTCCCAGACTTTAACGTCAGTCTGACTGAAGCACAATTTGACCGAAATCACTCAAAAAACAATAGACTACAAAAAAAGCTCCCTCTCTACAAGCCCCGTAGTGCTCCCTCTGGATGCTCAAACACAACAGACAACCCACAAGCACTTACCAATTTACTATCCCCAGGCTTCCGTTTGGACAGAAATGAGTAAGGAACTCAAGTTCGCTCTCTCGTGTGACTCGTCTTCCAAGCCGGTGAGGAAGAAGCCACCTGAGCACGAGAACGGACCATCATACCTCTCCATCAACACCTGCGGCTCCACCTTCACAGCTTCCCAGTATTCCTTCTCATCCAAGGATCCAGTCCCATGACAGCTACCGGTAGGTCACCTTTTTCCCTGTCATTCAAGGATCCAACCGCATGACAGTTAGGCATGAGTCACATTTCCCCCTCTCATTCAAGGATCCAGTCTCATGACAGCTATTGGTAGGTCGAATTACCATCTCAGTCAAAGATCCAGTCTCATGACAGCTACTGGTAGATCACCTTTGTCGCTTACCTGGTGTATTTACCGTTGGAAATTATAACTCATCACTGTGACGACGAGGTTACTTGATATTATCATGGTATGCTCTAAATTCGTAGGGGAATGGGGTTATACAGCATCTAGGGAAAAAGAGGGGTAATCAGGTTCGAGTCAAGGAAGAGGGTTAGCCACAATTCTTTGGATCAAGAGACCTCATCAGCATCAGCGTTGGTGAGACTTAAAACATCTTGAAAGCTATTACAGATCATGTACTTTGTAAAAAAATTAGAAATATATGAACCAAATTATTCTCGTGGCATCACCTAGTGACGGGAAGATGTTTATCTCCCTCAGTAAACTTCGCATGATTCTTCTTATAAATAGAATGGTAGGTATTGCCGACGAGACAAAATCATTCCTCCCCACTTACAAATGAATGTCCTGGTGCCTCTATTGCTCTCTTTTGTCAGTGTGTTGTAGAAAGTGTTTTCCTACACCCCACAATAATCCACCTGATCTACACCAGAGTAACATTTCTTGTCTTTCCCACATCGCCGTTTATTTTACCTTTAGGACAGGAAACGACAGACGCCATCCTAGCTTATGTAAATGATGCTCTGTAGATCCTGATTCCTCTACAAACTTTCATCATCGTCCTCGTAATTTTGAAAGGAAAACAAGACCCTGAAGGCTCACCCACGCCCAACATGACCATTAAAAGTCACATTCTATAAAAAAAAAAGTACTGCACCTTCTGCTTACTCCTCCTCCTCTATCCTACCTTCTCACAGGCTAATAATCCTGTTTTTCAAGCCACGTGATGTGTCTTTACTAACCTCTTACTCGCTACCACCACAGCTCCCTTTCATTGACCATTCACTTACACAATTATTACTCAGCTTTTTCTATTTTTGGCTATTTGCTATGGCTATTTTACAATAAAATATTAGAGGATACGGGGAAAATCGAGGGTGCTCCAGGTGCTGATCTGATGAAAGGGCTTTTGGTGTGAGGATTTGGAGTTACCTTTTCCTTTCAGGATCAAACCTGATTAACCCCCCGTTCCTCAGGCGCTGTATATCTCCTAAAAATTTATCGTTTCGTCAAGATTAAAAATAATAATTATTATTAATAATAATTATTATTATTATACAAGATAATTATGAGTATTCACAAAAATATGAGTTGATTAAGAGTATATCATGAGTTTACTGATGTTCTTAAGCTTTCCACGAATAATTATTCACAGGATATTTACTGGTAGGCTTTGCAAATGTTTATTGACTGTAGCCATGATGATGACACGACCTCGTGCAACCCCAGTCACTTGACAGCGTTGTTGCCTTGTTGCACAAGTACGCAGGTGAGAAGCGTCAGTGTTGCACAAGTACGCAGGTGAGAAGTGTCAGTGTTGCACAAGTACGCAGGTGAGAAGCGTCAGTGTTGCACGAGTACGCAGGTGAGAAGTGTCAGTGTTGCACGAGTACGCAGGTGAGAAGTGTCAGTGTTGCACAAGTACGCAGGTGAGAAGTGTCAGTGTTGCACAAGTACGCAGGTGAGAGGCGTCAGTGTTGCACAAGTACGCAGGTGAGAAGTGTCAGTGTTGCACAAGTACGCAGGTGAGAAGCGTCAGTGTTGCATAAGTACGCAGGTGAGAAGTGTCAGTGTTGCACGAGTACGCAGGTGAGAAGTGTGTGTTGCACAAGTACGCAGGTGAGAAGCGTCAGTGTTGCACGAGTACGCAGGTGAGAAGCGTCAGTGTTGCACGAGTACGCAGGTGAGAAGCGTCAGTGTTGCACAAGTACGCAGGTGAGAAGCGTCATTGTTGCACAAGTACGCAGGTGAGAAGCGTCAGTGTTGCACGAGTACGCAGGTGAGAAGCGTCAGTGTTGCACAAGTACGCAGGTGAGAAGCGTCAGTATTGCACAAGTACGCAGGTGAGAAGCGTCAGTGTTGCACAAGTACGCAGGTGAGAAGCGTCATTGTTGCACAAGTACGCAGGTGAGAAGCGTCAGTGTTGCACGAGTACGCAGGTGAGAAGCGTCAGTGTTGCACAAGTACGCAGGTGAGAAGCGTCATTGTTGCACAAGTACGCAGGTGAGAAGCGTCAGTGTTGCACTAGTACGCAGGTGAGAAGCGTCAGTGTTGCACGAGTACGCAGGTGAGACGCGTCAGTGTTGCACAAGTACGCAGGTGAGAAGCGTCATTGTTGCACAAGTACGCAGGTGAGAAGCGTCAGTGTTGCACGAGTACGCAGGTGAGAAGCGTCAGTGTTGCACAAGTACGCAGGTGAGAAGCGTCAGTGTTGCACAAGTACGCAGGTGAGAAGCGTCAGTGTTGCACGAGTACGCAGGTGAGAAGCGTCAGTGTTGCACAAGTACGCAGGTGAGAAGCGTCAGTGTTGCACAAGTACGCAGGTGAGAAGCGTCATTGTTGCACAAGTACGCAGGTGAGAAGCGTCATTGTTGCACAAGTACGCAGGTGAGAAGCGTCATTGTTGCACAAGTACGCAGGTGAGAAGCGTCAGTGTTGCACGAGTACGCAGGTGAGAAGCGTCAGTGTTGCACAAGTACGCAGGTGAGAAGCGTCATTGTTGCACAAGTACGCAGGTGAGAAGCGTCAGTGTTGCACGAGTACGCAGGTGAGAAGCGTCAGTGTTGCACAAGTACGCAGGTGAGAAGCGTCAGTGTTGCACAAGTACGCAGGTGAGAAGCGTCAGTGTTGCACGAGTACGCAGGTGAGAAGCGTCAGTGTTGCACGAGTACGCAGGTGAG
>NC_091325.1:16247408-16265496 GCF_038502225.1 Cherax quadricarinatus
ATTTCCTCAGGACACGATGTTAAAAAAGTTTTTTTTTTTTGTTTATTCAGATATTACTTGTCTGTTTTGAATGCTTGTGTGTCATCCATAAGAGTGGCGGCTGCGGTGGCATCAGTGGTGGCACTGGCGGCGGCGGTATCGGCGGCGGCGGCATCGCATACCAAAATATCATCATTCTCATGTTCATAATGTGACAGTTAAAAATACTTTAGTTTGCATTTTTTTCATTCATTTAGAAACTATTAAGCCGATACATTTACTTGGAAAGTGAATCAAGGGATGTGAAGGTGTAATAGTTTATATAACCGACAACTTGAAGAATGAGGCACTTGTGCAATATCTTCGAATCTTTATTGAGGAAACGTTTCGTCACAGAGTGGTTTCATCGGTCCAATAGAGAAAAACTGTGTAAAAAGAGAAGGAGTTTGAGGTAATCAGTTCCTCAACCTGGAATCGATCAGTGGAAGCAGGAGGAGGCGGAGTCACAGTGGAACCATTCACTAGGGTAAGTAGGTTTTGTCCATAGGTTGGACAAGTGAAGATAGTATTACAAAGCGCAGCTCACTCACAGGACCTTACAAATAGTGTGTGAACACCGAGGACAACACTCCACGCACTAATATACCCAGTGCGCTAATGTGCGCCACAGGAAGTCAATATCTGCAGCACAATAATTATGTCAAGATAAACTGCACTTTAGACAGTGTTGGACTGTCAAGTGAGCTAAGTATGGTAACGGTTTTTAGCTAGTAAATTGATCTGTAGAAAAAATCATTGGAGAAAGTTGGGAATCTTCAGATGCTGATTAGATCTTCATAAAAGTTAAACTGAATCTTTATAAAGTTAGAGATCAGTGTTGTTGGTAGAGAAGATAATATGGGGTAAGTTACTAAACCACGTGAAAAACTGTGACTTTATTGTAAAAGTAATTATTTTATTATATTCATGTTAAGTGCTAAACCCATTCAGCACAGGAATTGGTGGAGAGTTGATGCGTCATCTGCTCATTATATTATAATTATGGAGGAGCGCTTAACCCGTAGGATTATACAGGGCATGTGGGGGAGGGGGGTAGAAGGTATTCAAGCTCAGTTCAGGGAACCGGAGTACAGATCCAATTCCCCAGATCAAGAGCCCCTCACCAGCGTCAAGGAATCTCCCTTGAGGGGCGTCATCTGCTGAGCGCAAGACAGACGCGTTTACTATTTTTAATCACTTAGTTGTCGCATGGGCTTAGAAACGTGGAGAATCCTACGTAAGTTACTGCAATTCAATGACGAGATGACAGACCAACAACAAAGAGACAGATGGACAAACTGCATTTTCCTGGACTGTCAAAAAACATTTGACACAGCATCCTCACAGGAGATGGATATACAATTTAGATAACCACGATGGAGTAACCAGGAGGATAAGCATATGGATAAGAAAATACTAAAAAAACAGACGACATAATCAGTGAGAAGAGTGTTAGGATAGAAATAACAATGGAGTGCTACAATATACAGTACCTGGACCTCTAACGTTTCTCATAAACATTAATTATCATCCCGTTAAAACACTCATATATGTGTGACATGAATAAGCTCATGGATAGTAACTTAACAGTAAGATATTAAAGGAAAACCTGAGCTAACTACAGGAATTGTACAATTCGGGAGACAGAAGCAACTTATACACTCAGTAAGAACATTATACACCATTCGCCTGAGGCCCAGATAAACATAACAGTGGTATGTGTAAAACTGGTAAATATGGAAAAACCTTTAGGATTTTGAACTGGAAATCATTCCGTTCGCTGTACATAGTATATGTAACACGTTTATTAAAGAACGTGGCGCCACTGTGGCATCATCTCAAGAAAAAACCTTATCAGTGTTCAAAAGATTACTACATAGCTGGTCTCAGAGCAACAAGGCTGGGATATAAAGACATGATTCATTAAATGCAGAAAAAGATACACAAGGAAATTCATAAACCAAATTTTCAATACCTTTTCGTTTAATTCACCACCTGAGAATGCTGAGTGAAAGCCAGCAGAAGCTACCAAGAGTCGTTGTTAGTAAAATGGAAGAACTCCTTATCTGAACTTTTTTTCGTAAGCGATACCTTAAAACACTGTGTATGTGCATAATTTTCTTTTAGATTGTATTAATATTTTATGTGCGCAAATATTGTAAGGCATCATTTACCAAGGTTCAGACCTTGAGTTTACCCTTACTATCCACAATGATCTTGTAAATATAAATGAAAGTGATGTTAAATGACCTGAAAGATGTGGTAAGCTCTTCAAGACAATCTAACCTTTTTCTTTTTTAATTTATCGCTGATTATATTGGCAATAGAGGATCTGACTTATACATACCCATACTTAGATTAAAATGTTACCGCTTAATATATTTATAAAAAAAATGGTATTTTTAACACCAGGATAAGCACTGTCAAAGCTATTAGTGGAGACTTTCCCTTGCATGAACACAGCATCTACAGTTGACTTGAACAGATTCTGTGTTTATGTTGCTTAATATGAGTAGTAAGGTTTTATACGAGATTTTATGACAACTGGTATCGATCTAAAGTGATATTTTTGTAGACTTCATTTTCCTATAAAAATCACATTGTATGAATCCTGTAATCATTACTTCTATGCTAACGTTGGTATTTTACTGTGGCTTAGCATCGTAAAGTGAAGGTGACACCACAAGTGAAAGTTGGGTATTTGCTATACTTTCTCGGTATTGATAAGTATATTGCGTTGCAGTGTCTGACAGTGTGAATATGATGGTATACCAGACAAGTTGTGTTAGTATTGTGTACCATTATATTCCTTGGTCTTCTTGGTGGGTTCCCGTTTTCTGTTCGCACAACAATACGCATTGGATCTATCCTTTTATCTATTCTTTTAAGAACATACGAAGGAAAAAGTACTGCAACACGCCTACTGGCCCATGTAGGCAGGTGCAAGTCACACCCACTCAAGAAGGAAGAAGCACTGCAGCAGGCCTACTGGCCCAAGTTGGACAGGTCTAACTCGGTTAAATTTGGATAAATTAACCTAACCTAAATAACGTGTGAAGAGATTACCTGAAGCCTATACAGTAAAAAAAAAATACCTACGTTAGCGCGAAGAGCGCAGGTTGGAATCCAAACTTAGAACATAAGCCGTAGTCAAGTTTGTGAGTTGTCTCGAGTAACTTGTGGGAGTTAACTAGTAAGATCAGTCCCATCCTTCATGCCAGTAACTGCTAGGAAAAAATATATAACATTTTCTCGCAACTAGAGAAGCAGACGAGCTGAAATTAATGTACATTAATTTGAAACAGAAGTTGTTTTCTATCATGTAATTTTTTCTGACTCCGCAATAAATGGTATATTGATATATTGAGGAATTTTGTACTGAGATTTATAATGCATGGATATTTTATACCACTTTAGGGTAATATTGTCCAGGTGATGAGGCGTGTGGAATGCTCGTCACCTTGCACTGAGTGTCAGCTACACGGGGAAAGTGAATGATCACATGTTACACTGTCATTACATGTGACATGTATATACACATGCAATAAGATCACAGTAAACAGGTGATTTCACAACATGCAAAACAACCACTGAGAAAAGAATAGTGAAATTCCAGTCATTACAGGTCCTTGATAATGTGAGAAATCACGAAAGTTCTTGAAATTTCATAATTTTTTCACGGTGGTTATTTTGTATACACACACATGTTGAATGTTTGGGTATGAAGACAATGTGCAAAACAAACTACCATTAGGGTAACGCTTTGCGAAACGTTGACCCAATAAAAAAAAAGCTTGCTATGGTGAACACAGTAGCGAGATTACCCACTGATAGTGAAAAACACCAATGCAATGGATTTTTTTTTTTTTTTTGTACAGCTTTTCACTAAACATTTGACTGTATCGAGTACTTTAATAAGGCCAGTGTTTTGTGTAACGCTGTACAAATAAAGGACTCCACTGCAGCTGTGTGTCTCTCGCCAAACTCTTGTTGTCTTCACACCCGTCCCTGTTGGCATTATGCTTATACATCCATGTTGAATGTTGTTTAATGTTGTATATTGCCCAGGAGAAGATTTTTTTACATAACTTACTGATATATCTTACAAACGTCACGAGCTATAACTTGCATGTTAGATATTATCCTTCTAGACAGAGGAAAGTGTAGATTGTTAACAGATCATTAAAAAGTAATACTATTAAAGTTGTTTGATTATATATTTTGTTTAAAGTTAAAGAACAGTTGTCCTTATTATAATAATAAGGACAGATGTACGCCTATCACTCACTAATGTCAGCCATAAGATGCTCTGGCGAGTTCAATGGCTCAAGTGGCAGGACAATGGCAGTACACAGTGAAATCTTATAATGCACACTTGAGGGACAGAGTTGTGGTGACACTGAGGAACTTTCTCCAGCTCGACGCTCGGTCAAGCAGGCTCGGAGATTCATCTTTCAGGTAGAGATTAAAAAGATGTGTGTTGCACAAATGTTGTACAGTGTGTCTACCAACCCAGGGTAGTAGGCACTATAAAATAGTACTAGGCTGATAGACCCAGTAAACAACAACGATCCGGGTTGGTAGACACTGCAAACATCAGCTCGGATTAGTAAACACTAAACATCAGTATGGGTTGGTAGACACTGTAAACACCAGTGTGGGTTGGTAGACACTGTAAACACCAGTGTGGGTTGGTAGACACTGTAAACAACAGTGTGGGTTGGTAGACACTGTAAACAACAGTGTGGGTTGGTAGACACTATAAACAACAGTGTGGGTTGGTAGACATAAACAACACAGTGTGGGTTGGTAGACACTGTAAATAACATCAGTGTGGGTTGATAGACATAAACAACACCAGTGTTGGTAGACACTGTAAACAACACCAGTGCGGGTTGGTAGACACTGTAAACAACATTGTGGGTTGGTAGACACTGTAAACAACAGTGCGGGTTGGTAGACACTGTAAACAGTGTGGGTTGGTAGACACTGTAAACACCAGTGTGGGTTGATAGACACTGTAAACACCAGTGTGGGTTGGTAGACACTGTAAACACCAGTGTGGGTTGGTAGACACTGTAAACACCAGTGTGGGTTGGTAGACACTGTAAACACCAGTGTGGGTTAGTAGACACTGTAAACACCAGTGTGGGTTGGTAGACACTGTAAACACCAGTGTGGGTTGGTAGACACTGTAAACACCAGTGCGGGTTGGTAGACACTGTAAACACCAGTGTTGGTTGGTAGACACTGTAAACACCAGTGTTGGTAGACACTGTAAACAACAGTGCGGGTTGGTAGACACTGTAAACAGTGTGGGTTGGTAGGCATAAACAACACCAGTGTTGGTTGGTAGACACTGTAAACACCAGTGTGGGTTGGTAAACACTGTAAACACCAGTGTGGGTTGGTAGACACTGTAAACACCAGTGTTGGTTGGTAGACACTGTAAACACCAGTGTGGGTTGGTAGGCACTGTAAACAACAGTATGGGTTGGTAGACACTGTAAACACCAGTGTGGATTGGTAGGCACTGTAAACAACAGTGTGGGTTGGTAGGCACTGTAAACAACAGTGTTGGTAGACACTGTAAACAACAGTGTGGGTTGGTAGGCACTGTAAACAACAGTGTGGGTTGGTAGACACTGTAAACACCAGTGTGGGTTGGTAGACACTGTAAACACCAGTGTGGGTTGGTAGGCACTGTAAACAACAGTGTGGGTTGGTAGGCACTGTAAACAACAGTGTGGGTTGGTAGGCACTGTAAACAACAGTGTTGGTTGGTAGACACTGTAAACAACAGTGTGGGTTGGTAGGCACTGTAAACACCAGTGTGGGTTGGTAGGCACTGTAAACAACAGTGTGGGTTGGTAGACACTGTAAACACCAGTGTGGGTTGGTAGACACTGTAAACAACAGTGCGGGTTGGTAGACACTGTAAACAGTGTGGGTTGGTAGGCATAAACAACACCAGTGTTGGTTGGTAGACTCTGTAAACAACACCAGTGTGGGATGGTAGACATAACACCAGTGTGGGTTGGTAGACACTGTAAACAACACCAGTGTGGGTTGGTAGACACTGTAAACAACAGTGCGGGTTGGTAGACACTGTAAACAGTGTGGGTTGGTAGGCATAAACAACACCAGTGTTGGTTGGTAGACTCTGTAAACAACACCAGTGTGGGATGGTAGACATAACACCAGTGTGGGTTGGTAGACACTGTAAACAACACCAGTGTGGGTTGGTAGACACTGTAAACAACAGTGCGGGTTGGTAGACACTGTAAACAGTGTGGGTTGGTAGGCATAAACAACACCAGTGTTGGTTGGTAGACTCTGTAAACAACACCAGTGTGGGATGGTAGACATAACACCAGTGTGGGTTGGTAGACACTGTAAACACCAGTGTGGGTTGGTAGACACTGTAAACACCAGTGTGGGTTGGTAGACACTGTAAACACCAGTGTGGGTTGGTAGACACTGTAAACACCAGTGTGGGTTGGTAGACACTGTAAACACCAGTGTGGGTTGGTAGACACTGTAAACACCAGTGTGGGTTGGTAGACACTGTAAACACCTGTGTGGGTTGGTAGACACTGTAAACACCAGTGTGGGTTGGTAGACACTGTAAACACCAGTGTGGGTTGGTAGACACTGTAAACACCAGTGTGGGTTGGTAGACACTGTAAACACCAGTGCGGGTTGATAGACACTGTAAACACCAGTGTGGGTTGGTAGACACTGTAAACACCAGTGTGGGTTGGTAGACACTGTAAACACCAGTGTGGGTTGGTAGACACTGTAAACACCAGTGTGGGTTGGTAGACACTGTAAACAATGATACAACACACTTTAACACACTTTGAAAGGTAAATTCTGGAGTCTGCTGGCATCTCAAAGTTTTCCTTCAAAAAAAGTCCCAAAAAGAGAAGTTTCTTGATGGTGAAGGGCTCTTGATCCAAGGAATTTGACTTAACCCTTCCTGTCCTTGGATCGAACCCATTGCCTCCGTTCCCTCAGCGCAATACATGCAATCTCGTCTGTTTTATAGTAACAAGTAGAGTGTAAATTCACTGTTCCAATAACTGCGAAATTAATATATTTCGTTTGTGTTAATGTTAAATAAATCTCGGCTAACTCAAACTGGGTAGGATTTTGTTAAATTAAAGTTGATAATTTTTTAGGGGGGTTAATTCAGGCTGCTGGATGTTAAGGGATGTGTGCGGTGATACATGGAATTGAACCTGTCCAGTCCTATTCAGTCCTGTCCTCTCCTCTCCTTTCCTTCGATCGAATTTGATTCTCTTATTCCCCAGGCGCTTCATGAACCTACGGTTTTAGCGCTCCTTCATAACTTTAATAATAAAATAAGGCTGCTAAGAAGTCATTTTCGGGACTAAATTAGATAACTGAGTGAATATTAAAGCATAAATATATCAGTGTAGAGGAGAAACAGAATATATTGAGTATCTAACTTACGGCATTTTGGCTTCTTTTACCAATTCTACAAAAGTCAACAGCAGCAGTATTATGTATTCAAAAAGCGCGCCTAAAGAGGTGATTTGTGACTGGCTAGTTCAAGACGGTTTGTTTCCCTTGCTCACCATCATATCTGGTTTCTTATTGGCTGGTGCCTCCCAGGTGCAAGGAATAATAATCACTACAAAAGAGCTGTTTTTCTATTAGTCGGATGTAAACGTGTGTGTGTGTGTGCGGGAGGGGGGTAGGAGCGCTTTAGTGAACTCGTGTCCATGTCGTATACTTATCAGTGTATATAAACTGAGAAATGTATATCTCTTGTGTATATTTATACTGAGAGTTTACTTTAATACATATTTTTGGATTTAATTATTGTTGGTGATAGTGTACTTGTGAATTCCGGCCTTAATGACCCGAGTACAGTGATAGTCTTTTCACACGCTGCCTCGTTCAGTGATCACCAGAAGGAACCTTGAAGGTCACTGCTCGTACCGCGAAGATGACTTCACACAGGTAAGTGTTGTCCACAATTATACGCTGTTGAGGATGTTATCGATGATACAAGAGTAGGAATACCGCTTCATCGTGTAGAAAAAATGTTAGAAAAGTATTACATTGCCTATGTCAGCGACAGAACTGTCCATCAAGCCGTATGTTAACAATGTTACCAGGAACATGATGAATTGTCTAGGACAGGCCTAAAAGATTTTTTATTTTACTTATTTCCACTAAACATTGCAACAGTTATCTATAATTTTGAAGTGTTGAGTCTAGAATGAAGAACATAATCATCACTGTCATGTTCCTGCGTAATAAATCTGAATGTACTTATATACACGTACAATTAAAAGCAGTTATGGCTTATGCATTTATAATACATAATCCGAGAGATTACATTTAGGGCTAAGATAGGAAGGTGCAGTGCAGAGTGTCACCGTGAACCGGGATTAAATGTTTCTTAAAATAGGTAGGGACACAATTAGAAAAGAATTGTGTATGTTTGCAATCGTGTCATTACGATTTCGTGAGTCATTATGTAGTGAATATTGGGACACGATCAGTGAAGAGTAAGTTTCATTCACGGATATTTCTTATATTTTCTGAAAGCTTAATACTCTCATAAAGTATTATTTTTTAATGTACATTATGAAAATTATTTTCACTGAATTCATCATGTATACTGTGGAGACATACAGCGCTGTATAGCCCTTGTGGTTTAGCGCCTTATAATAATGTGGACACATATTAAGAGCACAAGCAAAAGCCTATTTATCCGATCTTATTCTCGTCACTAGCTGTTAGTTAATTCTTCAGGGATGAATCCCCTACAAGGGCCAGTGTGTTTGGCTTTGGTAGGCCACGGCAACATCCATTACTTTAGTTGCCTGTGTGTCCTTTTACTTAACATATTGTCGTTAATTCTATCAATATTAATAGCTTAAGTGTGCTGAGAGCATCCTCGCCAGTGTTTACTGGGTTGGTGGTGCCCCAACGACGTTAGTCTGTGTCTGGAAGGGAGGAAAGAGGAATCGGGCCCATTTTTGTGGACAATTTTCTCAGAAAAATAATCAGCCATTATGCAGCGTTCATGCTGAAAGCAATTTTCTGGAGTACAACTCTGATTAAACTGGTCTCACATATTTGTGGTTACAGGGTCTACTGAGTTTCTGGCCCTGCAGGCCCCTAAAGGGAGGTTCCTTGACGCTGGTGAGGGGTTCTTGATCTAGGGAATTGGATCTGTACTCCGGCTCCCTGAATTGAGCCTGAATACCTTCCATTCCCCTCCACATGCGCTATATAATCATACGGGTTTAGCGCTCTCCCATAATTATAATAATTTAATAATCCTGGCCCTGCATCCTCACTGGCTGCTGCTGAGTTCCTGGCCCTGCTTCCTCTCTGGCTGCTGCTGAGTTCCTGGCCCTACATCCTCTCTGGCTGCTGCTGAGTTCCTGGCCCTACATCCTCTCTGGCTGCTGCTGAGTTCCTGGCCCTACATCCTCTCTGGCTGCTGCTGAGTTCCTGGCCCTGCATTCTCTCTGGCTATTGCTGAGTTGGAAACATAAACACATATGCAGTTTAATGTGATCCTTTATTTACAACGTTTCACCCACACAGTGGGCTTTTTCAAGTCACACACACACAGCAGATGTGTGTGTGACTTGAAAAAGCCCACTGTGTAGGTGAAACGTTGCCAATAAAGGATCACATTAAACTTCATATGTGTTTGTTTCCATTGTGTCGGTATTTTATACCTTTTATTTTCATCTATTGCTGAGTTCCTGGCGCTGCATCCTCTCTGGCTGCTGCTAAGTTTTTCTCCTGGCTGCGTGAGACGTATCGTACCTACTCTTAACTATATACATGTATGTATAATAGTTCATGACTTTATTACTTTCTTGTCTAGTTCGGTTCGCTTTCTGACCACTCTAAGGCTAAGTAGTATTTCCCTAACATCCCTGTGACTCCTCTGTGATTTTAACTTCCAGCTGCTCCATCGGGAACCTGAGACCAGCCTCTCTAACAGACTTTTCCTTGATGAACATCAAAATGGTATACAATACCGACAGGTTGTTAGGTAAGACACATATGCAACAGTTAGACAACTTTATTCCGAAACGTTTCGCCTACACAGTAGGCTTCTTCAGTCGAATACAGAAAATAGGCAGGAACAGTAGAGATGTGAAGACGATGTAATCAGTCCATCACCCTTGTAGTCGTAGAACCTCAAATTCTACGACTACAAGGGTGATGGACTGATTACATCGTCTTCACATCTCTACTGTTCCTGCCTATTTTCTGTATTCGACTGAAGAAGCCTACTGTGTAGGCGAAACGTTTCGGAATAAAGTTGTCTAACTGTTGCATATGTGTCTTACCTAACAGACTTTTCCTTGTCCACTCTACTAGTCCCTCTCAGTATTTTGGTCGTTGTAATCATGTAAAGTAAAAGGACACAAGTGCAACTAATGTGACATTTTATTGTGGCAACGTTTCGCTCTCCAGGAGCTTTGTCAAGCCGTTACAAACAGTACATGGACATAACATAAGAATGGAGGAACACTGTAGAAGGCCTACTGGCCCATGCGAGGCAGGTCCTTATCAAAAGGACCTCTACCCAAAGCTACCCAAGAAATAACTCCCGTACCCAATGACACCAATCAAACCCAGCCCCTCCCACTCATATATTTGTCCAGTCTCTTCTTAAAGCTACCCAAGGTCCTAGCCTCTACCACCCCACTGGGAAGACTGTTCCACGCATCTACAACTCTGTTAGAAAGCCAGTACTTATCTATGTCCTTTCTAAATCTAAATTTATCCAACTTAAATCCATTATTTCTGGCTCTTACCTGGTTTGACACCCTCAGTACTTTATTAATATCTCACTTGTTTATGCCCGTCATCCACTTATACACTTCAATGATATCTCCCCTCATTCTACGCCTCTCCAGACAGTGGAGATTTAAGGCTTTAAGTCTATCTATCAACTTTAAGGCTTTAAGTCTATCTATCAACTTTTCTGTACTTGACTGAAGAAGCCTACTGTGTAGGCGAAACGTTTCATAATAAAGATACCTAACTGTTGCATATGTGTCTTACCTAACAAGTCTATCTTCATACGGGAGGTTCCTTACACAGTAAATCATTTTAGTCATTCTTCTCTATAAGTTCTCTAATGAGTCTATATCCATCCATGTTCATTATATCCATCCTGTTGTAAGGGGACCAAAACTGAGCAGCATAATCTAAATGAGGCCTCACTAGTGATGTATAGAGCTGTAAAATAACTTTTGGACTTCTGTTACTTTACTTGGATTTATCTCAAGAAGTATATCTGTTGGCCTTGTTGCACACACTAAGGCACTGCTGTCTTGGCTTTAGATTTCTGCTTACCATGACTCCCAAGTCTTTTTCACATTCTGTATGATCAAGCTCTACTTCACCTAGATTATAGCTTCGAGGGTTATTTTCATTACCAAGGGCAAGTACCTTACACTTATCCACATTGAACTTCGTTTGCCATTTTTCAGACCAAGACATTAATTTGTCCAAATCGTCCTGGAGTTCATTGATATCCTCCTCAGAGTGAATTATACGGCCTATCTTTGTATCATCAGCAAACTTACTCATGTCACTCGTAATCCCTTCATCAAGGTCATTAATGTAAATTACGAACAAGAGAGGGGCTAAAACTGATCCTTGTGGAATGCCACTAGTGACTAATCCCCATTCAGATTTCACTCCATTAATGGTAACTCTCTGCTTTCTATTGGTAAGCCATGCCTCTATCCATGCTAGAACTTTACCTCCTACACCATGAGCTGCCACTTTTCTTAAGAGTCTCTTGTGAGGTACTCTATCGAAGACTTTACTTAAATCCAAATAAACAATATCATATTCCTTATCACTGTCAACTGCCTCAAATGTTCTATTGAAGAACGTCAGTAAGTTTGTCAGGCAGGAACGACCTCGTGAATCCATGCTGAGATTCATTTATCAAGTTATGCTCTTCAAGGTGACTTCTGATAATGTCAGCTATAATTGATTCTAATAACTTGTCCACTATAGATGTCAGGCTTATTGGACGGTAATTTGAAGGAGTGGACTTATCCCCTGATTTGAATATAGGAACCACATTAGCCATCTTCCACAACTCTGGCACAACACCGGTAAGGATGGAAACATTAAACACACTCGTTAATGGCTGACTAAGCTCCATCCTGCATTCCTTAAGTACCCTGGAAAACAGCTCATCGGGTCCCTGGGACTTATTTTGCTTCAGAGTGTCTATCTGTTTAATAACCATGTCCCTCGTGACAGTAATATTAGTTAATTTAAATTCATCAGGAACTAAATAATTGTTAATTACTGGAATCTCATTTACATCTTCCTGTGTAAAAACTGACAAAAAATAGTCATTAAATAAGGAACACATTTCCAGTTCATTATCCGTCAGCTGTCCATTCCCAATTTTCAGAGGTCCTACTTTTTCCTTCACCTTCGTCCTATACACTTGAAAGAACCCCTTTGGATTAGTCTTTGATTCATTAGCAACTCTAATTTCATAGTCACGTTTAGCCTTTCTAATCCCCTTTTTTACTCCTCTTTTAAGCTGAACATATTGATCAGTAAGGTTAACCTCTCCTCTTCTGATGCGCCTATAAACTCCCATTTTCTCCCCTAATAGATGCTTTAGCCTCCTGTTAACCCATTTGGGATCGTTATTATTAGACCTAATTTCTCTCTGGGGAATGTATATACTCTGGGTACGGTGTAGATTATTAAGAAAGCAATCATAAAATCAGATCACTTCATAATCATAAGTATGATCATCGTCAATAAAATCATTAGCTAGATAACCCCAATCAAGATTAGACAGGTGTTCCCTAAGTCCATTATAATCGGCAGAACGAAAATCAGGGATTTTTTACTGTATTATCATTATTCTTGCATTCCCAGTTAATGCTAAAAGTGGTGGATTTGTGATCACTTGCGCCAAGCTCTTCAGTGATCTCCAGATTATTTACGAGTGTTTCCTTATTTGACAAGACTAGGTCTAGCAAATTATTACCCCTGGTAGGCTCTGTTTCGCACTGCTTTAGAAAACAGTCCTGAACTGTTTCCATAAAGTCACTGGACTCTAGATTACCTGTCAAAAAATTCCAGTCTATTTGACTAAAATTAAAGTCCCCTACTATGACTATGTTATTGTGTCTAGAAGCCCTAACAATTTCGTCCCAAAGAAGTCTCCCTCCATCGTGGTCCAAGCCTGGAGGTCGGTACATTACACCTAGAATTAGTTTTTCTTGACCCTCTACAAACTCTACCCAAACAGATTCTGGTACTGTTCCATCTATTTTTATACCTGTTTTTATGCAACAATTAATGTTTTCTCGAACATATAATGCAACTCCTCCCCCCTTCCCATTACATCTATCCACATGGAACAACTTAAACCCTTGAATATTACACTCAGCAATCATATCCCAACTCTTTAAATCATACCAAGTTTCAGTTAATGCAATGATATCAAAGTTCCCAGCACATGCTACCAAACGTAATTCATTAATTTTATTTCTTGCACTTCGACTGTTAGCATAAAATACCATCATATGTTTTTTCTTCTGCACATTTTTCCTATTCATCTTTTTTTTTACACAATTTCTGAAATTATCCTTACCCAGAGTTACTCCATGACAGTTACTATTAAGATTCTAACTAATCCTAGTTTAAAGTCCTAACAACCCCCTCAACTAAGCTAGCAAGAAAACCCACACCTGCCCTGGATAAGTGTACACCTGAACACTTATCCATTGTACACCTTTGTACATTTTCCAGCCTGACATGCTTAATGGAATGTAGTTACATAATGGTCTTGTATACTCCAAGATGAGCCTGACCAATGTCATATACAATTTTATGAATCACCCTTGCTGAGGTTTCTGAAAGCTATCCGTCTTGCATTTGTTGCAACAGTTATTTGGTTGATGTGCGCTTCAGCTGATTTACTCTGGATTATGTTCACTCAGAGGTACTTATCTCCAGGGAGGTTTGAAGCTTTTGTTTCTCGAACCCTACTCAGTTTCCGGTCGTCTTTGTTATTGTTTTTACGCTAATCAAATAAGATGTACTTTGAACTTTTCTCAGTTTCCCACCGTTTACCCATTCATCAGTCTTCTCTTCTGCAGCTGTGTAAATTCGTGAGGTGCCAAACCAGGTGATCCCCCAGCCTCCTTTTCGTTTATAGTTAATCATTAAGGGAATCACAGAGAATCTTTCCTATGAGCTCAATATCTAGGTCTTGGATGGAGGTAGGTTAACGTAATACACAGAATCTCCGGTGTAGGACATGAAGAAAGCAAGAGTAAGGAGATTTTTATCTCTTCCAGGACTCTTTCAAAGAGTTCTTATAATACAGACAGGCTGAAGAATAAGACACCTGTTCAACACTTTAGTATCTCAATTGTCAAAATGTTTTGCCTTCACAACAGGCTTCTTCAGTGAACAGCGCTGTGTGACCCTGGGGGGTTTAGCGCTTAGTTTTGATAATTCATCAGTCGAATATGAGCGAATATAACACTGGGGACCGTAGTTGTTGTTTTGACATACTCGCCCTTACAAAGGACAATCAGTTACTTGGGTCCAGTGCATCATTATGTCACGGCCTTCCTGATGATCCCTTCGTGGTATTCCACCTCGCTCAGACTCCATAAGTGATCCTCTCCGTGGTGTTCCACCTTGCTCGGACCCCATAAGTGATCCTCTCCGTGGTGTTCCACCTTGCTCGGACCCCATACGTGATCTCCTCCATGGTGTTCCACATCAATAACATGTGTGTGTGGGACTATAATACAAATAAAGTAAATAAAAGCAAAGAGATCAGGATCATATATGACTGCCTCCCATTCCCTTTGCGTTGCATAACCGCTACTGGTTTAGTGCATCCCCCCCTTAACTGTTGTTGCATTACTATCCTTCACAGGGGAGCCACCCTCCTTTAGAACACCAAGACAAAAGCCTCAAAAGTACCAGGTAAAAGTTTGTAGAAAGGCTGAATGGAACGGGTAGTGATTGAAGAGGGAAGGGCTTGAACAAGAGAGAGAGAGAGAGAGAGGGGGGGGGAAGGGGAAGGTTCTTTATATAAGAATATATGGATAATTAGCTGTGCGCTGCTACCCTATTCTATATAACAGTCACAAGGTGGGAACGAAAGCTAACTATGTTCCCCTGTCATATTCCATCATGCAGGATGGTGCTCGTACAAGCTGTTGAAATCTGTCAGCCCGAGCTGGGAGACTTCAGCGGGGTAGTAAGGATATCATTAAACATTCCAGCAAGAGTTCAAAGGTTTCAAAGATTTCCTTCCAGTATAGCTGGAGTTACTATTACTTCGGAATGGCCATCTCTTGGGATAGCCACACACAGAAATTGAATTACGAAGATATTTCCATCACGGCAGAGCAGTGCCAAGAGAAATTCTACACAGTAGACAGAGGAAAGGAAAAAGGTTGGATATATATATATATATATATATATATATATATATATATATATATATATATATATATATATATATAATATATATAATATATATATATATAATATATATATAATATATATATATATAATATATATATAATATATATATATTAATATATATATAATACATATATATATAATATATATATAATATATATATATATAATATAATATATAATATATATATATATAATATATATATAATATATATATATATAATATATATATAATATATTATATAATATATATATAATATATATATATATAATATATCTGTAATATATATATATATATAATATATATATAATATATATATAATATATTAATATATATATATATATAATATATATATATAATATATTAATATATATATATATAATATATATATATAATATATTAATATATATATATATAATATATATATATATATATATATATATATATATATATATATATATATATATATATATATATATATATATATATAATATATATATATATATATATATATATATATATATATATATATATATATATATATATATATATATATATATATATATATATATATATATATATATATATATATATATATATATATATATATATATATATATATATAATATATATATATATATATATATATATATATATATATATATATATATATATATATATATATATATATATATATATATATATATATATATATATATATATATATATATAATCTCACAAGATATCTACTCGCATACTATATATACACACAGGCACATACGTGCAGGCATGTGTGAGCGTGTTGGATAGGAGTGAATGGAGATGAACGGTTTTTGGGACCTGATGAGCTGTTGGAGTGTGAGCAGGGTAATATTTTCTGAAGGGATTCAGAGAAACCGGTTAGCCGAACTTGAGTCCTGAAGTTGGAAGTACAATCCCTGCACTTTAAAGGAGGGGTTTGGGATATTGGCTGTTTCGAATGACATCTAAACTGTTGTATTTTGAGTGCCTTTGCAAAGACAGTGATCCTTTGTGAGTGATGGTGAAACTGTTTTTTCTTTCTGGGTCACCCTGCCTCAGTGGGAGACGGCTGGTGAGTTGAATATATATATATATATATATATAAATATATATATATATATATAAATATATATATATATATATATATATATATATATATATATATAAATGTCGTGCCGAATATGTAAAACTGGTCAATTAGCATGAAATCATTTAAAATTAAGTCCTTTCTAAAATTTTCTCCTATACGTTTAAAGATATATTTTTTTCATTAATGTTGATGGAAAAATTTATAATTTTGCACTAAAAGAATCTTAGAAAACTTACCTAAACTTATTATAACAAGAACAATTTATTTTAGCTTAACCCAACTAAATATATTTTAGATTTGTTTACAATAATTTAATACTAAACAAACACAGTGAAATATATTTTTTTCGTTAGGTTCAGAATGATTTTGGCGAAATTATTGGATACACAAATTTTCACTTGTCCTATATGGCAAGATGAACGTTGCTATTTAAGCCAAGATCGCAAGTTCTGCCTATTCGGTACGATATATATATATATATATATATATATATATATATATATATATATATATATATATATATATATATATATATATATTATATATATATATATATATATATATATATATATATATATATATATATATTATATATATATATATATATATATATATATAATATAAATGTCAAATGCCTGAATAGGTAAAACTTGCAATTTTGGCTTAAATAGCAGCGCTCTTCTTGCCGAATAAGACATGCGAAAATCTGTGTATGCAATAATTTTGCAAAAAATCATTCTGAACCTAACGAAAAATATATTTCATTATGTTTGTTTATCATTAAATTATTGTAAACTTACGTAAAATATGTTTAGTTGGATTAGGCTAAATTAAGTTGTGATTGTTATAATAAGGTTAAATAAGTTTTTGAGGTTCTTTTGGTACAAAATTATTAATTTTTACATTAACATAAACGAAAAAAATATCTTTAAACGTATAAAGGACTTAATTTCAAATGAGTTCTTGCTAATTGACAAGTTTTACCTATTCGGCACGACATATATATCATATGCGTGTTACAGGTTTGCAGGACAGTTAGCTCTCATTGTAAACTGAGACAAACTATTGTGAAATCTGAGAATCAGCCAGAGTACTGCGACACTGAGTGAATGATCTAACACTACGTTACTTCAGTATATCCATCTCTCTCTCTCTTTTTTACACAGGGTTTGACAAGGTTAAGGATCCCTAGCTTTATTGACAAGCTATTTACTGGTTAAGGATTCCTAACTTTATTGGCAAGCTAAGAGCTGTTACCTACATCAGCTCATTTGAAAGCATAATTTATTATGAGACATACAAGTAGGGAACAGGATGAAGTTGGAGCCATCTGTGGGCCAGCATTTTCATTTGATCAACTGACTTTATCTCGTTGACATCATAATGCTGTACGAATGTGTTCCATACTCGCGTCATCCTGGGTATGTATGATCTCGGATGGAG
>NC_091325.1:16265596-16321727 GCF_038502225.1 Cherax quadricarinatus
GTTCAGTTCTCTTAGCTGCTCCTCAGCCCTCGTGGTTTCTTTATTACTCAACTCCAGGACGATTCTTGATTTTTATCTTGTAATATTTTATTCTTCACGGGACTTATTTTATTTTCTATATGAAATTAATTTGGGCTCTGTGTTGATGATGCGCACGATGTATCTGACGTGTGTTTTACCTATTCGTGATTACCTATTTGTATTCATTAGAGCAAAACTATACTTGTTGCTTCCTGTTTTCAGTGTTTGGTCACAGGGCAACGTAGCTTAAATAACCTGCATTCTCGAGTTAATGAAAATTTCGATTTCACAATATCGTGAACGTAACAAAATTTAAGAAACAGATTGCTGTAGGCTCGAAACTGTGGTGTGGTGACTGTCAGATACACAATGCCGCAAGACCATGGATGTAAGAGAAGCCTTGGCCTACTGAAACACTGACTTAAAACATGAAAATGATACTACAAACTAGAAGAAAAATGATAGCTAAGTAAGCCACGTGAACCTTTGAAACTAATAATAATAATATTTCTACAAGTACATGTACAACATATACAGACCACAGCTGACATCACTGACATGCTATATAGAAAGCCTCTTGTTATGTAATACTTTTCGGGAAAATTAAGTTAATTTTGTCTCCAGGATGCGACCTAACTAGTCGAATAACAACCAGGTACCTACTTACTGCTAGGTGAACAGAGACAGCAGGTGTCTTAAATACGGGTTAATGTTTACACAGGAGATCGAACAAGGGACCGCAATGTGTGAGCTGAGTGCACTACCAACGGAGCTACGGGACACCGTAATTACAGTTCAACATGACCGGTGTATGGTAAGATTTTATGGATTAGTAGAAATAGGTGTTTTTTGTAAACGAACAAGAGTATTTTAAGGTGAGTGATTATTATTATATTGCAATAAAGAGTTTTAGTGTAAAAATGAAAATTCACCAATAAAACATTAATTGATAATGATTCTAAATGACTTTATTGATCCATCCTGGACAGACCGAAATGTAGCGAAATTTACATTTCCAACTTGCTGTGTGTGTCTTTTTTATTTTTTAGGGGGCTTAGGAAGTAATTCCCTTTGCTTGGTCGGGGAGTACTGCATCATGATTTTGATCCAGTTCACTATTTTTCCAGTGTTCTGGAATCTAATTGTTTATCCCAGGCATTCGCTTTAATCTCGCTAATTGAATTTTATAGAGCCAGATCATCGGCTTCTAGCGAACTGATTCTTTCAGAGAGGAGCTCGACACTAGTGCCAGTACCTTCGGTTTTACTGTACTTCAATCTGACACACACGTCTAGCAATTATGACCTGTTGTGCCCTTCCTAGTACTGAATCTTAATTACTCAGTTAGAGAGAGGGGAAAATGAAACACTATCAGCCCTGTTTCAACGTTGCTTCCCTGGGTAGTACTGCGGTGGTTGTCATTCCACCCGGTGGAAATTATGGATCTTAAAGAATGTCTGGTCATTCCAGAAAGTGAGTGGCCAACCGGCTGAACCTCTGACAGAGGAAGTATACTATAAGAGGTTGCCTGCAGATCCTAAAGTGGCAACTGGAGGAGTATGACTCCTGACTTTTATGCTGGTTTTACCATTGTTATTATTAGCTGAAAGAAGATTGCAAGGTTGTCTAATCAAATCATCTTGCTAAGCCTAGCTCAGTGTTGGAGGTGTGCAACAGTGACAACATTACCTGTCGCTACGTAAATGACCGTGGTTCAGGGTGGGTACGCAGTTTCTTATCGTTTATTTTCGGCGCCGAGTCCTCCCCTTCTCCCTCCTATTTGATACATTATAATCAGTGTGACAATGATTCATTCTCCTGGATCCTAGATTATTGCAACATACTTTACCGACCATTGCATGGCAATGTACCCTCCTCAAAATCCGACACTACTTTCGGACAACTAATTGTTGTCTGAACCCTGTATTGGAGTTTTACTACCCGCCCCCCCCCTCCCTCTAGTGCCCCTCTGATTCCTCTCTGTGCCTTAACCATGGAACCAGCTTCTCCCACGACGCAGGGAAGATTTTCGAATCGTTCGCTCGTCAAAGAACAGATTGGCTCGATGCCATCTTCCATAAACCTTTTACACGTAATAGATGATTCTGACAGATTACGCACTGTTCTGTCATTTGTTTGCTATTACGTTATTACGATTTTGCGAGTCAGAATCACGTAGCTTTTCTCTCGTATTATAAAAAACACTAGTTAGTAACCTCTTCCCTACAAGAAGTATTTAGAAAGCAAAACTGGACAAAATAATTTCCCCCTCAGTCCAACAAATCAAAAGGATTAATTTACTCAACACATCCGCTGGTCAAAACATTTTCTTCTATACCCTAAGGGGTGGAATACCAGTTATTGTATATAACGCAGACCAGGTTACTTACCTGACACATATTGTTCTACTGGCAACAGTACATAAACATTCCTTCCTCAGTTGCAGCTGTGGCCCTGACATCATCTTTCCATTATTATAACAAAATTTATACAATGTAGCCCTGACATCCATATCAACTCGGGTTTCATCATCTCCCCGTCACCTATGTATCAACTTATGTGCGTCCCCTCAAGGGAGGTTCCTTGACGCTGGTGAGGGGCTCCGGTTCCCTGAGTTGAGTCTGAATACCTTCCATCCCTCCCCCCATGCGCTGTATATAATCCTACGGTTTTAGTGCTCCCCCATGATTTTAATAATTATAATAAAACTTCAGTGGGTCCAGCCCACAGATACAGCATTAACTGGCAGGGACCTCCCATCCTCGGTCTACATCACAAAACAGTGCTTACAAGTAAGCACTTGAAAGCACTTTGTAGGCACTGTTTACAAGAGACCATTTGTAAGCTCCCTTACAAGTAAGGGAACTCAAATCAACACTGAAACAATGACGACAGTGCTGGCGCTTTGGTCACCCGGTAAAATATTGCAGCTCAGAGGAAATGCAGATCACAGAGAGTATTATGTTCTGTGGAGAAGTAGAACATAATACCTCTAGCGATGAACCTCCTACCTGCCTTGATCGCTGCGACACATCCCATGCGTAGTCCCGCTGGTGCTCGACTTTCTTCCGAGAAAGCAAAATGCCTTGTTTAATGAAAAAGAGTCTATTGTACTATATGGCAGTAACCCACCTTCTTCCCTAAGGAGAAAAGCAGCAGATATTCTTATTCCAGAGCTTCCTAACAACCTCAGCACTCTGTTGTTGTAACTTCTGACACATTCACCTCAGTCTTGAGCCCTCACCTGTGATGTTGCTACTTCACCTGCTGCCATCTTCCTTCTTCCAGAACCCTTAACAACCCGATGTTCCTTTATGCTTTTTCTTTTATCTAACGGCCTCTGCCACTGTTTGCTACATCTGTGGCAACTGCAGAAATATATTTACCCCTTAATACTTCCGCAACTTCATCTTTACCCACAAAGAGCCCCGATATCCCAGGAGACGACGCACCCCTCCCAGCCTCTTCCAGTTTTGGCAACTGCCAATGACTCTTTCCTTTATGCTTCATTTTCCACTGCCACTACCCTGACTACAGAAACAATTGAGGCAAGCCATATCCGCATTTACCGTTGAGATAATGGCCGAAACTGGCGTCGACAAACCCCAGCTTAAACGAGGAACATCAACAGGATTGTCTTCCGAATCTAAATGCATTACTTTCAGATTCCCACCGTCCACAACTAACCCTCCCCCCCCCCTCCCGTACACACACAGGAAGTGTAACAGTATAGAGAATAAAGTAGTGGAGGCAGCATCCATACATAGCTTTAAGTTGAGGTACGATAAGGCTCTTGGAGCAAAGAGAGAGTGGAACTAGTAACGACAAGCGAAGAAGCGGGGCTAGGAGCTGTGAATCGACCCCCTACAACCACAAATGTATGTGTACTCTCTCTCTCCTCTCTCTCTCTCTCTCTCACTTCTCTCTCTTTTCTCTCTCTCCTTCCTCTCTTTCTCCTCTCTCTCTCTCTCCACTCTCTCTCTCTCTCTCTCTCACTTCTCTCTCTTTTCTCTCTCTCCTTCCTCTCTTTCTCTCTCTCTCTCTCTCTCTCTCTCTCTCTCTCTCTCTCTCTCTCTCTCTCTCTCTCTCTCTCTCTCTCTCTCCCTCTCTTTTTTTTCTCTCTTTCTCTCTCTCTCTTTTGCACACTTTCTCTTATAGATGCAAACAGGTTATTAAAAAAAATTAAGTACTTTGAAATGTCGAAAAATATATATATATATATATATATATATATATATATATATATATATATATATATATATATATATATATATATATATATATATATATACACTTTTCACATGGTTTTTAAAAGTATGTGACATAAAAAAAAAGAATAGGGAAATGTCCTAAAATGTTAGTTGATAATTTACCAGTGGCCGCACATCGACATACTCATCCACCTAATCCAAACTCACCATTTACTCTCCAATGCAGCTGTGTTACTGGTAAATGATAATGGCGATATAACAATGAATATCAGAAGACACAAGAGGAAATTTGGGTGAGCTCCAAATGCTGAACTCCTAGTTTCCACTGTACGTATTTGTTTCCAGGGACCCAAATTACGTTGCATAATTTGAATTTCTACCTATGACAATATTTTTTAACGCATCTGACATCTCCCACCGAGTTAGGGTGACCCGAAAAAGAAGAAACGAAAGCTTTCCTTCTTTACATTTAGTAGTTTATACGGGAGAAAGGGGTTACTAGTCGCTTGCTCTCGGTATTTTAGTCGCCTCTTATGACAAGCATGTCTTGAAGATTGAGACACTTATGCAGCATATGGGAATCTTTATTCAGGAAACGTTTCGCCACACAGTGGCTTCATCAGTCCAATACAAAGAGGAAGGCGTAAGGAGAGGAGGAGAATGAGGTAATCAGTCCCTCAACCTGGAGTCGATGTGTTCAGTCCATCAATCTTGTAGAATGTACAGCATAGGGCCGTAGACGTGGCTTATATACTGTAGTGAGGTGACGTGAAGCAGATGGAGGCGGGGTCATAGTGGTACCATCCACTAGTCGAAGTAGGTCTACGTCCAAAGGTTGAACAAGTGTTGAAGAATTCTTTGTAACAAGACCCCATGATGCTGCCGTGTCTGACAGTTGTGATGAATGGTTTGAAAAACCGACAAGTTGAAGATTGAGACACTTATGCAGCATATGGGAATCTTTATTCAGGAAACGTTTCGCCACACAGTGGCTTCATCAGTCCAATACAAAGAGGAAGGCGTAAGGAGAGGAGGAGAATGAGGTAATCAGTCCCTCAACCTGGAGTCGATGTGTTCAGTCCATCAATCTTGTAGAATGTACAGCATAGGGCCGTAGACGTGGCTTATATACTGTAGTGAGGTGACGTGAAGCAGATGGAGGCGGGGTCATAGTGGTACCATCCACTAGTCGAAGTAGGTCTACGTCCAAAGGTTGAACAAGTGTTGAAGAATTCTTTGTAACAAGACCCCATGATGCTGCCGTGTCTGACAGTTGTGATGAATGGTTTGAAAAACCGACAAGTTGAAGATTGAGACACTTATGCAGCATATGGGAATCTTTATTCAGGAAACGTTTCGCCACACAGTGGCTTCATCAGTCCAATACAAAGAGGAAGGCGTAAGGAGAGGAGGAGAATGAGGTAATCAGTCCCTCAACCTGGAGTCGATGTGTTCAGTCCATCAATCTTGTAGAATGTACAGCATAGGGCCGTAGACGTGGCTTATATACTGTAGTGAGGTGACGTGAAGCAGATGGAGGCGGGGTCATAGTGGTACCATCCACTAGTCGAAGTAGGTCTACGTCCAAAGGTTGAACAAGTGTTGAAGAATTCTTTGTAACAAGACCCCATGATGCTGCCGTGTCTGACAGTTGTGATGAATGGTTTGAAAAACCGACAAGTTGAAGATTGAGACACTTATGCAGCATATGGGAATCTTTATTCAGGAAACGTTTCGCCACACAGTGGCTTCATTGGACTGATGAAGCCACTGTGTGGCGAAACGTTTCCTGAATAAAGATTCCCATATGCTGCATAAGTGTCTCAATCTTCAACTTGTCGGTTTTTCAAACCATTCATCACAACTGTCAGACACGGCAGCATCATGGGGTCTTGTTACAAAGAATTCTTCAACACTTGTTCAACCTTTGGACGTAGACCTACTTCGACTAGTGGATGGTACCACTATGACCCCGCCTCCATCTGCTTCACGTCACCTCACTACAGTATATAAGCCACGTCTACGGCCCTATGCTGTACATTCTACAAGATTGATGGACTGAACACATCGACTCCAGGTTGAGGGACTGATTACCTCATTCTCCTCCTCTCCTTACGCCTTCCTCTTTGTATTGGACTGATGAAGCCACTGTGTGGCGAAACGTTTCCTGAATAAAGATTCCCATATGCTGCATAAGTGTCTCAATCTTCAACTTGTCGGTTTTTCAAACCATTCATCACAAGCATGTCTTACGGAGGAAGGATTCTTCTCCACTTCACCATGGCATATCTATCATTTTGTACTTTCATAATCACTCCCCCTTCCCTCTACCCCCATGAAACATACAGTGGAAGTGCACTTTTCGTGCGCTGGGAAATTCCTCGTTCTCGAATTTCCACTCATACTGAGCTTTACTATACTGCGGTTGATATCTTCCTTAAGAACATAAGAACATAAGAATGTAGGAACACTGCAGAAGGCCTACTGGCCCATACGAGGCAGGTCCTTATCAAAACGACATCTACCTAAAGCTACTCAAGAAATAACTCCCGTACCCGACAAGATGAACATCAAAATGGTATACAATACCGACAGGTTGTTAGGTAAGACACATATGCAACAGTTAGACATCTTTATTCCGAAACGTTTCGCCTACACAGTAGGCTTCTTCAGTCGAATACAGAAAGTAGGCAGGAGCAGTAGAGATGTGAAGACGATGTAATCAGTCCATCACCCTTAAAGTCGTAGAATTTGAGGTTGTCAGTCCCTCGGCCTGGAGAAGTTCAGTTCCATAGTCAGGAACTATCTGAAGATCAAGCGACAGTGCGGAGACTTAAATACTGTCGGAAGGAGAGGTGCAGGGTAGTAGTAGTAGTAGTAGTAGTAGTAGTAGTAGTAGTAGTAGTAGTACTACTACTACTACTACTACTACTACTACTACTACCCTGCACCTCTCCTTCCGACAGTATTTAAGTCTCCGCACTGTCGCTTGATCTTCAGATAGTTCCTGACTATGGAACTGAACTTCTCCAGGCCGAGGGACTGACAACCTCAAATTCTACGACTTTAAGGGTGATGGACTGATTACATCGTCTTCACATCTCTACTGTTCCTGCCTACTTTCTGTATTCGACTGAAGAAGCCTACTGTGTAGGCGAAACGTTTCGGAATAAAGTTGCCTAACTGTTGCCTATGTGTCTTACCTACCAACTCCCGTACCCCTTGACACCAATCAAACCCAGCCCCTCCCACTCATATATTTGTCCAGTCTCTTCTTAAAGCTACCCAAGGTCCTAGCCTCTATCACCCCACTGGGAAGACTGTTCCACGCATCTACAACTCTGTTAGAAAACCAGTACTTACCTATGTCCTTTCTAAATCTAAATTTATCCAACTTAAATCCATTATTCCTGGTTCTTACCTGGTTCGACACCCTCAGTACTTTATTAATGTCTCCCTTGTTTATGCCCGTCATCCACTTATACACTTCAATGATATCTCCCCTCATTCTACGCCTCTCCAGAGAGTGGAGATTTAAGGCTTTAAGTCTATCTTCATACGGGAGGTTCCTTACACAGTAAATCATTTTAGTCATTCTTCTCTGTATGTTCTCTAATGAGTCTGTCCATCCTGTAGTAAGGGGACCAAAACTGAGCAGCATAATCTAAATGAGGCCTCACTAGTGATGTATAGAGCTGTAAAATAACTTTTGGACTTCTGTTACTTATACTTCTTGAGATAAATCCAAGTAATCTGTTGGCCTTGTTGCGCACACTGAGGCACTGCTGTCTTGGCTTTAGATTTCTGCTTACCATGACTCCCAAGTCTTTTTCACATTCTGTATGACCAAGCTCTACTTCACCTAGATTATAGCACTTCACCTAGATTATAGCACTTCACCTAGATTATAGCACTTCACCTAGATTATAGCACTTCACCTAGATTATAGCACTTCACCTAGATTATAGCACTTCACCTAGATTATAGCACTTCACCTAGATTATAGCACTTCACCTAGATTATAGCACTTCACCTAGATTATAGCACTTCACCTAGATTATAGCACTTCACCTAGATTATAGCACTTCACCTAGATTATAGCTTAGATTAGACAAGTGGTACCCGTCCTTCTCTTTGTATGTCTCCACGCCCCCTTGTTTTTATCTAACATGCAACCTCTGATTTCATCTTTGCCTGAACCATTTATTTTAATGGCTTGTTTTAACTCTCATTATTTGCTCTGAGGGTCGCACTATAACTATCGCAGATATTAATCAAATTTTCCTCACCCTTATATGTAAACATATCGATCCCTGGACCTGTACATTCTCTTGCATAGATCTTTATATCTGCTCTTCTTCCACAGTGTTCGGATTTTATTGGTCTGTTGTTAATGATCTCCGTGATAGCAATCATTTCTCAATTTTCACTACTTACCGTTCTTAACAGGTCATATCTTCGTCGATCCCGGTAGCGACTTGAGCGAGCATATACGGTACTTTCAATACGCCGTACTTATTTTCCCGGTGTTCCTCCTGACGATGAGTTCAAACAAATTTGATACAATCTCTGTTCTCTCAGCAGCTACATTCTTAATCCTCAAGACCTCGGGAAACATACCAAAAAAAAATGAATACGCGAGTGGCCTCCTGACTGTGTTCTCGCAGTACCCAAGTGGCCTCCTGACTGTGTTCTTGCAGTTCGCTTGAAACTCACTGCGTGGGGCTGCTACTATTACAACGAAACTAGAAGCCAGTTCTTAGCTTACAAAAAAAAGTGAAAAAACACACTCGTCTTATATAGACAGATAAACTTGCTGTCGAGTTTTCGTGTCCAGTGTAACTGCCATCATTTCTTCGTGAGCGGTTTCGAGAAAAATACGAAAATTAGGATACCAGTGTTCTCTAAATGAGACACTTGTGCAACATTTGGATAGTTTTATTCTGTAAACGTTTGCCAGCCAGTAGCTTCTTCAGTCCAATGTAGAAAAAGGTTGAAGATAAGTTTGAGGTAATCAGTCCCTCAATCTGTAACAGATGTTTTCAGTCCTTCAAGACTGAAGAAGCCACTCGCTGGCGAAACGTTTTCAGAATATAGATACCTAAATGTTGCACAAGGGTCTCATTTAACAACTCATTTAACTAGATCCTGACCTCATCTTACAGTTGCTGCCAAAAATGTGGCAGACTCCGTCAAAGTTTTCAAAGCAATTGGGTATCACCTCGCTTATTAAAGAATGAGACTTGTGCAACATTTGGGAATCTTTATTGAGGATTACTAGACCATTTACATCGCATCTCTCTTGTGTTTCTCAAGGCCTACATATAATTCACCCCTTCCCCTTTTCCTCAGTTCACACTCGAATGGAAGTTCGCCCCCACTAGAGTTTCTTACATTGTGGAACCTTACAACGTTCATTTCACACCTGGCGAGCTTACATTAATGCTGTCCATGAGTAAGTAGGTGGACCCGATGAAGTCTGTGTTTATATCTTTCACCTCTTACACCTTACGCTACTAGTCGTCCTCCTACACATTTTTTGTAATTGTATTTGGTCGGAAGGTGTTATACCTTCTCGGTGAAAGCTACTGTAGTTCTGTCTGTTAGATGACAAGAACAGGAACCTCGGAGTTAAAGGTTTCTCATTATGAACTCGTCACTTTTACCATCGCTATTTGTAAGTTACTGGAATAATTGGTTAACAGACGTCTAGTGTGGTACTTCGACACCTGAAACACATACACTCACACACATATATACAAATGGAGCATGGAGAGAGACGATTTAGAAGCAACCAGTAAAGAGGAGGGGCCAGGAGCTATGAATCGACCCCTGCAACCACAAATAGGTAAGTACAAATAGGTGAGTATATATACACACACACACACACACGTACTTTTTTCCACAATGATTTTACAAGGTTAAGTTAAATGTTCCTGCCTTTATAAACACGGTAAGAGCTGCTACCTACAACAGCTCATTTGGAAACCTTTTCATTGTTGTGAGACATACTAATAGGAAACAAGATTAAGTTGGAGTCATATATGAGCCAGTGATTTCATTTAATCAGTTGACATTATTTCGTTGATGTCATTGTACGAACATGTTCCAGGCTTCGAGACTTCTAAGGAATAAATGATCTCAGGTGAAGTGATGATCTTGAGAAGGGTACAGTTAGTGTGTGGCTGTTGTTTACTGTCCGTCTTGGAATAAACCTTGGTAATAATTACCGACAAGTTGGTTTAGAAAGACACGTAAGCAAACACTATGACATATTTATTATTCTAATAAATATGTCATAGTGTTTGCTTAGGTGTTTTTCTAAACCAACTGTCCGTCTTGTTGTGAGGAAGCCGTCTTCTCGCTGTCTTCTCCGGTCTCGAAGGCTCTGTTTAAATAACAGATCTATCCAAGCTGTGTCTAGGCGAGAGGTGAGTCGTCTTGCTCGGTTCTTTATTCTATCCAGATGTCACAGATGAGTCAATTCTCAGTCATTTTCGATCCAGGAAATGCTTACAGATTTACCTGTCATTACAACAACTTGTCCCCTGCATGACCCTTGTCGGTTTAGCGCTTTATTTGATTATAATAATATAACAACTTGTCCCAAGAGCATATCTTAAGCTTCTCAAGGCACTTCTTTGTTTCAGTAAATAACAGCTCCCCCCTCCCCCTCCCCCTCCCCCTCCCTGGTTTTGTGCAAGTTTACGATGTACCACAAAGTTGTGCTCTCATCACTACCTTCTTGTTCGCCATAGACGAACTCGCCTCTGTTTTTCCCTCAGATATCTGGTGATTCTTGCATGTAGACCATCTTGCGTGCTGTTCTTTGTGCAGGCAGTGACTGTCAACTACTAGCTACCTCTCCCCAATACACTATTGATCGCTCCTCCAACCAGGTCACCCCTCGTGGTTTAAAGTTTTCTATTGCTAAAACTAACTGGAACTTTCACCTAAATCCCTATTATCCCTCATCACATTTTATATCTATGATTCTCGTGCTCCTGAATGAGATACGGTCAATTACCTCTGCCTTTTCTTTTGATTGTTGAATGTCAGGGAAGCCTCGCATAGTCTTCCTAAAAGCTGAATCTTCTTAAAACTTAAGTCCATTTTTCTTGGGAAGCTGATAAACAAATCCTTTCTTCATCTACATTCAATCTTATCTAAGCTAGACTACGGAGAGCAACTATATTTCTCCGTTTCCCCACCTACTATTTTTAAACTCGTTCCCCTTCATCTTCAAGGTTTACATTTGAGTCTTTGAGGGGCTTTCAATTATCCCCAGGCGAGAATTTGTAAATAGAGGCAAACGTCCATTTGCAGGGTCGTAACAATACCCAATGTTTCCGTTATTTTGTCTGCTTCCTTGGCCTTCACGATCCCTCCACGTACAGAACAAGTACAGAGGTTGAAAATATTTATTCATTTAATCATCGTCCCCGTTTATCATGCCCCTTTTGCTTCCATATGCATGCTTTATAATATCTAATTTACTCCCCTTTACATTACCTTACTTTTTCCCCTGCCCCCTTGAATGTTTCTGACGATTCAGGTTTGCTTCTTTGCCCTTCCATGCCCGAAAGTTCACATGTCTACTACACACTTCTGCTCGCTTTTTCTTGAATACTTTCACTCGCATCCTTTTGCTACCGTCTTGTACAATAATGTTTCCATAGCAGAGAATACAGCTGTTGTTCCAGAAAAAATAAACCAAAGTTATTTACCAGATTCAGTCAGCATTTCCAAAGAGTTATTTGCAACATACATCGCTGTTATATACATTACAACTGTCCACCTTGTCGCTCGTTGCTGTTTCCAACTCCCAAAGTGCGTTACAAGCTGCACAGAAATTCGACTTCATGACCCAGTGTTTCTCGTATCCAAGAATGATTATGCTGCATGTCTCGTAAGCATAAACAAGTTTCTTTTAAATGGCACTGAGGAGGCAGACTCAGCAGTTTGATCAGCTATTCACGAAGACGCAGTCTCCTGCAGGGACGTTCCCGGCGCTGACTACTTTTCTGTACTCTCCCAACTTCGAAAATGCTAGCGACAGCATTGATCCGAGTTAAGACACAAATTGGTATCTGTCAAATCTCATTTATATTCCTGACCATCTTCTTTCCACTGCTGTAGGGTATGGGAAACGATACTCTCACGTTCACGAACCAGACGCAGATAACTCGCACACAGATTCTACACTGAGAAACGCCCAGCACCTCTATGAGAGGATTGCCAGGTTGCACTTTCAGCTCACTATAATATAAATAGATTGTCCTATCTATCAGACGACATAGAATTCACTTCTGACATTTACAATGCCCTGAAGTATTAACACAAAATCACTCTTTGATTTTTTTTCGATGGAAATTAACCATTTGCATGAACTTTTGAATTTAAATTTGCACGGCGCTAACCCTACTTGCACTAACCTCCAGCACTGCACACCCACAGTAACACAGCTGTATCACCCATGTAGATTTAGCACGCTTTCGAATACAAAATTAATCGCTGATCCTTCTGTATTAGATATTAATACTGTGGAAGAACTTTTCAACAGTATTTACAAACTCTGAATAGTAGAAGAGTTAGAATAGTAGCTGTAGTTGGTATTTTAGTAGCAGTAGATGTAATGGGTTTTATATTTTTTATAGTAATATCTGTAATAATAACTTGCATTATTTGCAGTTTTAGCTTTTATATATTGTTGGGTAAAAATGTGGAAAACATACTAACGGAATGGAGATAATGGCCATATAAATTATAAAAATAAAACGGTTAAGTCCTGGCCACGGACCTGGTCACTGACCTGGCCAGAACCTGAAACCTCCTCCAGGTAATTAGAGAGGGTGGAGATGCAAGGGCAAATCTCCTTTTCAAGAATGAGACAGTTGGACGTAAGTCTCCTTATGCTCAATGTTCCTGTTGACCTAGCAGTACCTAGGTACCTGTGTCTTGCCAAAACTTTTTATTGTTGTCATCCTGGGGTGCTAAGAGGCGCATGAGTTTTCATGTCTACTAATATCATGTTCATTTTCCCACTATAATCTACCTTGTCCATAATTACTATTGCATTTGCTTTGTCTGCTTTCGTAAGGTGAAGTCTAGGATCTTTCCTTAATTCATGGTATAACTTAATTCTTTTAGGACAATTGTGTTGCAGAGGTCTGAGGTTTGCTCGGTAATTATGGACAAGGTAGATTATAGGGGAAAAAATATCACATTATTAGAAGACAGGGGAGCTGACGTGCCCCTTAAAACCGAGTTTTGAAACGGCCTGAGGTAGAGATCACAGGCTGGGTTAGTCCAGGGTTATCCACTCTCCAGGTTGATAATCCCTTCATTTTTTTTCTATAACGCACTTTAGAAATACAAAATGAGGATCACTTAAGAAGTTGAGTACTGAGAAGAGGCAATGAGGGAGCCAGGAAGAGTGCCAGAGAGGGAGCCAGGAAGAGTGCCAGAGAGGGAGCCAGGAAGAGTGCCAGAGAGAGAGCCAGGAAGAGAGCCAGAGAGTGAGCCAGGAAGAGTGCCAGAGAGGGAGCCAGGGAAGGGAAACAGGGAGGAGAGCCAAGGAGAGAGGGAAGCAGGGAAGGAACAGAGGGTTGTGATCTGAGGGACGCAATAGAGAGGAAGTTGGAGAGTTGGGCAATTTCCTGGCCACAAGCAGAAAATAGATACACAGAGTGAAGCAGGGTAAAGTTTTGGAGGTAAATCACATAGCTGGGAAGATGGAAAAGGAAGGGAGTAGGTACACTAAGGGAGGAAGTAGGTACACTAAGGAAAGGAAGTAGGTACACTATGGAAAGGAAGTAGGTACACTAAGGAAAGGAAGTAGGTACACTAAGGGGAGGAAGTAAGTACACTAAAGATCAGTTAAACTGGACCAAAACAATATTAGCTACAATATTAGCTGAAAACAGAATTAAATTTTAATTACAGAAATTTAAATTTCAAGCATTATTTTTAAATCTATCCCATTTCACAACTGCACCGCTGACGTATGTGCATGTTGTTCAGTTCTCGTCAGCAATACTAAAAAAATATACACGAGTATTCTGAGTATGTTCAAAAAATACGTGGCGTGTATTTTTTTCAGGCATGTATTATTTACCAACATTAACTGATTTCGGAGATAATTGGTATAAAATACCGACACGATGGAAAAATAGACACAAATACAGAATAATGTTAGTCTTTATTGACTACATGGTCAATAAAGGATCGAAATATACTGCATGTGTGTATTTTTTCCCCATTAAATGATGTTACCCTTCTGTTTCTTTACAAAATGAAGGTAAGTCCGGGGAAGTGCTGGGTCATTTGACTGACAGCTGCAGTGAGGGGTCATTTGACTGACAGCTGCAGTGACGGGTCATTTGACTGACAGCTGCAGTGACGGGTCATTTGGCTGACAGCTGCAGTGACGGGTCATTTGGCTGACAGCTGCAGTGACGGGTCATTTGGCTGACAGCTGCAGTGACGGGTCATTTGGCTGACAGCTGCAGTGACGGGTCATTTGACTGACAGCTGCAGTGACGGGTCATTTGGCTGACAGCTGCAGTGACGGGTCATTTGGCTGACAGCTGCAGTGACGGGTCATTTGGCTGACAGCTGCAGTGACGGGTCATTTGACTGACAGCTGCAGTGACGGGTCATTTGGCTGACAGCTGCAGTGACGGGTCACTTGGCTGACAGCTGCAGTGACGGGTCATTTGGCTGACAGCTGCAGTGACGGGTCACTTGGCTGACAGCTGCAGTGACGGGTCAAGTGAATGATCATGACTAAGACCCGCGTAAGGAGACATACCAATTCTTGATTAATCTTACCTATCTTAACCTAATTGTTTATAGAAATATCAGATATATTCCGCAGCTGATGTCCTCTCTTACTGTTCAGTCATCACCGGCTCATCAGTGATGATCAAAATAAAAAAACAAACATTTCTATTTTGCTGTGTAGCAAAAAAAAAAAAAAATCCCCAATTACTGTGTTCATTCTAATTACAGATTCAAAATCAGTATAATCGAATCAGTCCAAAACACAATATTTACCTTGGTATTAATTTTGTGTGTGATGAATGGTTATGAAAACCGACAAGTTGAAGAATTGAGACACTTATGCAACACATGGGAATCTTTATTGAAGAAACGTTTCGCCACACAGTGGCTTCATCAGTCCAATACAAAGTAGAAGTGGGTAAGGAGAGTAGAAGTTTGAGGTAATCAGTCCCTCAACCTGGAATCGATGTGTTCAGTCCATCACTCTTGTAATTTTGTTGTTCAGATATTTGCGTGTGTGTTATCTGAACGAGACTGACTTTTCCCTTATCCTTCAGCTCTGTGCCCTGATACTGTCAGGTAAGACATATATGCAACAGTTAGGTATCTTTATTTCGAAACGTTTCGCCTACACAGTAGGCTTCTTGAGTCGAATACAGAAAAGTCGATGGACTGATTACATCGTCTTCACGTCTCTTCTATCAACTTTTCTGTCTTCGACTGAAGAAGCCTACTATGTAGGCGAAACGTTTCGAAATAAAGATACCTAACTGTTGCATATGTGTCTTACCTAACAACCTGTCGGTATTTTATACCATTTCAATATTCGCCCTGATACTGTGATGGCTGTTTGATTCAAGGAACTGCAACTATAATTCCTTTAGTTTATGTTCTATTGCCTCTTATTTCTCCGACGTTGTGTCCAATTGGGATTTAATGTTTCAGCATGAAAATAATGATAATCACAGTCATCCTCATATGTATGACGTCCCTAGGATGTAAACGTATCATTCACTTTCGCTAATTTGTTTCTCTGCGATATCTGTAAAAAAAAAATCACTGAGTTTTAAATTATCACCATAAATAATACATAAAAGGAAGGTGGTTAGAACCTTCAGTTCTGTACTTTATAAAGCCGATTATTTTGTGTTTCGTTTTTGAAGCGAAGAATTTACCCACAACTCGATGTATTTAGGAAAGGATCCTTAGGATGACGTGTCGGTCCGTTCTAGATCATTGTCATGTCACAACTGAGGGAAGGATCATTGTCATGTCACAACTGAGGGAAGGATCATTGTCATGTCACAACTGAGGGAAGGATCATTGTCATGTCACAACTGAGGGAAGGATCATTGTCATGTCACAACTGAGGGAAGGATCATTGTCATGTCACAACTGAGGGAAGGATCATTGTCATGTCACAACTGAGGGAAGGATCATTGTCATGTCACAACTGAGGGAAGGATCATTGTCATGTCACAACTGAGGGGGGGAGAGGAGGTAGAAATTTTAGTATTGGTAGTAAATAGTAGTAGTAGTACTTCTGCTATTATTTACAACTCGTACTATTATTGTTTACTCTTCTACCATTATTTACAACTAGTACTCCTACTATATACTAATATTACTGTTATTTACAACTTTTACTACCATTTACTATAACTACTGCTATTACTAGCTCTACAATTACCTCTACTACTACTACTATTACTACTACTACTACCTCCCTCATCTGTTTTCTGACCTTCTGTCTTTTTCTCCTTCAGTTGTGACTTGACAATGGTCCAGGACGGACCGAAACGTCGTCATAAGGTTCCTCTCCTTAGTGCTGGTTTATGGTGAATTGTTCCAGCCACGGACGGCATTGTGATTTTTAATTCTTTAAGCAGAGAGGTAAGAAAGTGTCAGGGAAATAAATCAACCTCACTGCATCTATTGTAATAGATAATGCAATAAGACCACAGTAGACAGGTGATACAACATTATGCAAAGCAACCACTGTGGAAAAAATAGTGAACTTCCAAGCGCTTTCGTGATTTCTCACAATGGCTGTTTTGTGCATTAGATCATGTATGAGAGAGTCAGATTTAAGACAGTTGACACAGTAGTTGTAGCTAGGATAAATACGCCTCAAACTGATTTTTTATTAAAATTATTTTTGTTTGGATGGTATCAGATCAAGAATTTGCTCTCTCACCCCAACAACTTAGGCTAATTTATTTCTGCACAGCTTCCTCACCCGTAGAATGTAAGTGTTTTTTTTTTTTTGGGTGGTTGGTAAGACTTGTCAGGAAACAGGACAAGAGTTTCTTAACGCCGGTCTTAGATATATGATGACCCGCAGATGGAGTTTTTGGTCATCTGACAAAGGCCTTCCGCTGGCTTACTGGTCCACCCCTTGAAAAATAAAAATTTTAACTTTACCTGTATATATATAATTATATTATTTTTAAAGGAATGGACCGGTAAGCCAGCGGAAGGCCTCGGTCAGATGACCAAAGCTCCAAAGGCGGGTCATCATCTGACTAAGACCCGCGTCTGGAAACACTTGTCCTGTTTCCTGACGAACCTAACCTAACCTAACCTTTTCCTGTTTTTTGGTCTCTCTTATGAGTCGCACACCCTTGCAACTTTAAACTCATTTCCACACCACTCCCATTACCCTCCAACACGGCTCCAGTTCCTATATTTATCTTAACACTCACGCTTTCCTCCCACACCTCAGCATCACTCTCCCACACCACTACATCTTATTCCCGCACACACTATAACTCACACTGCAGCATCCATACACACACCTACATCTCTCACACAATTACCTCTCTCTTTTACATCTCTCAAATACTAACATTCCTCTGTCTCACACCCACGTACTTTATTTTTCCACTTTCCCAAAACTCATTCACACACTATTCCACACCCTCACGTTTCCTAATGCACACTCGTCTCTTCATTCTAGAACAGTTTTTCCCATGTGGGACTAAATTAAAATTTGAATAATGAGACACATGCTTGAAAAAATACACAGAGGATAAAATAAGACAGGAAGAACCTCGGCTTTGAGAATAATAACTTAGCAGGAGCCAAGAACATATATTGTTATGAATTCTACCAGTGTAAAGTTTGTTGTATTCAGGTTTCTTCTTGCACGAGTGTGTAGTCTGGATTTAACAACACAGTATTCACATTTGTCTTTCTATTGGCTTGCAATACAACTAATACAAGAATACTATCAACACTAGAATATTACCAATGCTATAGGCTTGCAATACTACCGATCTTAGGCGAGTACATATAGGAACCCTGTCTGTCTGGCGTTCAGGAGACAGAGGATCAAGCCTCCACACGGCTTGCGCTGAATGACCCATATGGGTTTAGCGCTTAGCATGAATTAAACAACTGAATTATTACCAATACTACCACCTTCTATTGGCTTGCAATACTACCAATACTACAATACCATCAATACTACAGGCTTGCAAAACTGCCAATATTACCACTTTTTACTGGCTTGCAGTACTATCAAAGGCTTGCAGTAGCAATGGCTTGCAGTACCACTGACCAATACTACCTTTGACTTGCAATAACACTAACTAGCAATTTCACTGGTTTACAATACCACAGACTTGCGTGTGTGTCGCTGATGTCACGGCAAGGCAGAGGCGGTAACACCAGGAAATGGTGAGCAAATAGGATTTTCGCCTGAGAATAGCGAGAGATGTTGGTGGTAGTGGTTGTGGTTGTTATTGTGGTGGTTGTGATTGTGAGGGATGGTACTGGAAGTAGTTGCTGTGTTGTTAATAGTAATTTATGGTGATAGTGATTTTGGTTGAGATGGTGTCGCACTAGCCAGGTAATGGTGTATATAATATTAAAATAGAAATAACTGTCTGATAGAAATGAAATTGTGAAACGGAAAACCAATGCTGTTCGGAGTGAGGTGTGAGGAATGTAGTGGCAGCAGTCTTAAAGTCTGCTCCACATCCTCAGGTTAATTGAATTTCTTGACGGAGAGTCGATAACGCAATTGTCCTCGACCGAAGAAAAGAAAAGAGAATGGAGGAATTAATGAAGTGGCAAAGGTGGAAATGTGAAAAAATATTGGTAAAAATAAATGTGAACTGCTCTGGCCTAGCATTTATTGAAATAAATGATGAATTGGCTGTATCCTACCCGTTCATATTTACATTTACACCAGTTTATCGGTAACTCAAAATTTGGAGCGGAAACTTCTGACGTGATACAGAGAGAGAGAAAGCTACGAGACACGTCGGGTAAAGAAATAAGAGAAATTCCAGGTCAGGCCATGTCACGTGCGCTCTGAAGATAACAGCATTTGATAATGTACTAGGAAAGGCAAGGATCAAAAGATGCGGAACTGAGGCTAAGGTTCATGTTATTACTGTTGTGTATAAGAACTGATTCACCAACTGTGCGTCTGTAGGGACAGAAGAAGAGAAGATAGTGCTGGCAGAGAGCCAGCAGACGGGATGACCTTGATCTCTAACACGACAGAGAAGTGTTGTTAGTAACACCAGAAAGAACATTTCTCTTGTGTTCTTATAGCCAGAAAGGGAGCGGCGAGTTTCCCAGATGCATTAGAGGCCAAGAGAAGCAGCAAAAAGAATAAACTAGGGAAATATCGGTGGAAAAAGTATTAAGAAGATTACCCAACTCGTGGGAGGGTCCTTGATACTACCAAGAAGCTCTTGAATCAAGTGATCTGGACATAACGTCCTCCTTGATTGTTTCCTTTCTCCCCCAGGCGATGCATGACCTCTACGAGTTTGGCACTTACCCCTCGCCCACATGAATGTTATGTAACTTTGTTACTACGAAGCGGATTAGCTGGATGAAATACAAATTATCCAGCGGACAGTGTTGTTATTATTTTGTAAATTGATAATATAGGAATTACCGTTACTGGGATACCTGGGATCGCTCAGCGACTGAAACAAGCTAGTTATTTTTATCAATCGTTCTTTTTGGGAAAACAAGACACAAACGCAGTATAATGTGATCCTTTATTGACTACATTTCACCCACACTGAGCTTTATCAAGTCACAAACAGACCTACCTCAGCAGAGTATATATAGAAAGGATAGAGACATGAAATCAGGTGGGGAATGCTGAGATGAGAAAGGATTGAGAAAGCCCTGCACGGAATGGGTAAGTAGGATGGTTGCTGTGTAGGATAAGGATGAAGTTTCCTACATAGCAGCCAACCTACTTGCCCATTCCGTGCAGGCCCTTCTCAGATTCAGCCCTCAGCATTCCCCACCTGATCCTTCACGTCTCTATGCTCCCTATACTCTATGTACTCTCAGCTCAAGTAAATCTGTTTGTGTCTTGATAAAAGCCCACCGAGTATTCGTATGATACTCAATAAAGGATAGCATTATTCTGCATTTGTGTCTATTTTTCCCTCATGTCGGTATTTTATACCATTTATCTCCAATCGTACTCGTGTTTGTCCTCCAGGTGGATTGTTCGACTTGGCGGACGAGAGACAAGAGGTGGCCTTCCGCTACGCTATCGACGCCATCAACAGTGACAGGACGATGTTGGCTCACGCTCGTCTCTCTGCGCAGATAGAAGAGATTCCTCCAAATGATTCCTTCAGAGGTTCTAGGAAAGGTATATACTACAGTTTTCTTCTTTCCTGTGTGGTGACAGAAGGTATATGTGTGTGTGGTGTAGCAAAGGTAATATCTCATTTTCTGTTTGTAATAAAGGTACTACAGCATTTTTGTTGTAATAAAGGTATTACTGCATTTTTGGGTGTTGTAGTGAAGGTACTACTGCATTTTTTGTGTTGTAAAAGTACTACTATATTTACGTGTTGTGGTAAATGTGCTACTGTATTTTTTTGTAGTGTAAGTAAATTTATTCAGATATATACAAATACAGTTACATACGTTATCATACACATCAACATGTGTGTACAGAAATTAGGATAACCCAAAAAGTCAGACACAGTGACTTATTTCCACTAGGATACTACTGCATTTTTTGTGTAATAAAGATACTACAGCATTTTTGTGTCATAGTAAAAGTATTACTGCATTTTTGTGGTGTAGTTAAAGGTATTTCATTATTTTTGGTGGGTGGACAACATTTTTAATGTGCGCAGATAAGGTAATACAACATTTTTGTGATGCGTTGAGTAGAAAACGAACTACAGCATTTATATTTGGACTGGGAAAGATGCTTCAGCATTTTTTGTTTGGATTGGGAAAGATGCTTCAGCATTTTTGATGTTTGGATTGGGAAAGATGCTTCAGCATTTTTGATGTTTGGATTGGGAAAGATGCTTCAGCATTTTTTGCGTTTGGATTGGGAAAGATGCTTCAGCATTTTTGATGTTTGGATTGGGAAAGATGCTTCAGCATTTTTGATGTTTGGATTGGGAAAGATGCTTCAGCATTTTTGATGTTTGGATTGGGAAAGATGCTTCAGCATTTTTGATGTTTGGATTGGGAAAGATGCTTCAGCATTTTTTGTGTTTGGATTGGGAAAGATGCTTCAGCATTTTTTGTGTTTGGATTGGGAAAGATGCTTCAGCATTTTTGATGTTTGGATTGGGAAAGATGCTTCAGCATTTTTTGTGTTTGGATTGGGAAAGATGCTTCAGCATTTTTTGTGTTTGGATTGGGAAAGATGCTTCAGCATTTTTGATGTTTGGATTGGGAAAGATGCTTCAGCATTTTTTGTGTTTGGATTGGGAAAGATGCTTCAGCATTTTTTGTGTTTGGATTGGGAAAGATGCTTCAGCATTTTTGATGTTTGGATTGGGAAAGATGCTTCAGCATTTTTTGTGTTTGGATTGGGAAAGATGCTTCAGCATTTTTTGTGTTTGGATTGGGAAAGATACTTCAATATTTAGATTATGCTGCGCAGTTCTGGTCACCATATTACGGAATGGACATAAATGCTCTGGAAAATGTACAGAGGAGGATGACAAATCTCATCCCATGTATCAAAAATCTTCCATATGAAGATAGACTAAGGGCCCTGAATCTGTACTGTCTAGAAAGGCGTAGAATTAGGGGGGATATGATCGAGGTGTATAAATGGAAAACAGGAATAAATAAAGGGGATGTAAATAGCTTGCTGAAAATATCCAGCCAAGACAGGACTCGTAGCAATGGTTTCAAGTTGGAAAAATTCAGATTCAGGAAGGATATAGGAAAGCACTGGTTTGGTAATAGAGTTGTGGATGAGCGAAACAAACTCTCGAGTACCGTCATAGAAGCTAAGACGTTGTGTAGTTTTAAAAATAGGTTGGATAAATACATAAGTGGGTGTGGGTGGGTGTGAGTTGGACCTGACTAGCTTGGGCTACTAGGTCTGGTGCCGTGCTCCTTCCTTAAGTGGAAGTGACCTGACTAGGTGGTCATTGTTCTAGGCCGGGGGGTGGCATGGACCTGCTTCGCATGGGTCAGTAGGCCTGTTGCAGTGTTCCTTCTTTCTTATGTTAGTGAAGACCTGTTTGTGTGCTCTCTGTGAATCTGAACCAGGATGCCCTCTCTTGAGCAGCTTTACCAGCAGCTGAGAGAAGAACTCAGAGTTGCTAAACTGGAGATACGGCGATTAACGGAGGAGAACAAGAGGATTCGTAGTAATCCACCTGTTGTGAGTCCCCAGGTTAAGAGGGGAGCTTGGTCAGTGGCCGGGCAACATGGAACCAAGCTGAAGATTAAGAAAACGGTTGGAGAGGCAGAAACAACGAGAAACCAGAAGACTGCCGTGGAAACTTCCAACTCATTCTCGGTGCTACCTGACGAATGTGAGTGTTCTACTGGGAATGCCACAACGAGCACCAAGGAAGCATTGGCAGACGTGAGTGAGACATCCCTAGAAACCCCAACGAAGACCATCGAGAACGTCATGACGAATTCTACAAGTGGTGTAATGCTACCTGGCGAATGTGAGTCGACTACTCGGAGCATCACTACGGACGACGCCAAGGAAGGTAAAAACATTGTTGTTGTTGGGGATAGCCAGATTAGGTACATGGATAGGGCATTCTGTTTGAAGGACAGGACTAGGAGGCAGAGAGTATGTTTTCCTGGGGCTGGGATGAAGGATATTGTTAGCCGTCTGGATGACATCATGAGAGGTAATGGGAGCAATCCTATTATCTGTCTCAGTGCTGGAGGCAACGATGTTGGCAGACGTAGGAGTGAGGACCTGATTAGCAGGTATAGGTCAGCAATAGAGATAATTAGGAAGAAGGGTGGGAAACCTGTCATATGTGGCATTTTGCCAAGGAGAGGAGTTGGAAATGAATGGTTGTCCAGAGCAATTGGTGTCAATTGCTGGCTGGACAAATACTGTAAGGAAAATGCGGTAACATTCATTGACAAATGGGACCTCTTCTATGGCAGAAATGACATGTATGCCAGGGATGGGGTTCACTTGTCTAGGTGTGGGGTGGGAGCACTGGCCAACGCAGTGGAGGGAGCTGTTAGGTCTTTAAACTAGGAATAGTTAGTGGTATGGGTTTTGGCGGGAAAACTGTGAAGTCGCAGGGTAGTAACATGAGTACTAGGAGAACTAGTAATAGGCAAAATGAGGAGGATATTGGAAAGCCAGTGGCACTAATTGACAATGACAGTAATAGGTTTAGTGGAATAACAGAAAGGAGCAGGAAGGGTAAAGAGATAGGAGGGTCATTAAATATTTATTACACAAATAGTCGCAGTGCTAGGAATAAGATGGACGAGTTGAGACTAGTTGCCAGTGCAGGTAACATAGATGTATTTGCCATTACTGAGACGTGGTTTAATTCAAAAAGTCGGGACATGCCTGCAGAATGTCACATTCAGGGTTTTAAATTGTTCCAAGTAGATAGAAGTATCGGGAAGGGAGGTGGGGTGGCATTGTATGTCCGAGATCGCTTGAACTGTTGCATAAAAACGGGTATTAAGTCTGAAGTAACACATACAGAGTCTGTTTGGATAGAATTTTCAGAGGGACATGAAAAATTAATTTTAGGTGTGATATACCGTCCCCCAAATTTAGATAGGGACCAGGGGAGACTACTATGGGAGGAAATTGTTAGGGCCACAAGGCACGATAATGTAGTAATTCTAGGAGACTTTAACTTTAGTCATATTGATTGGAATTTCTTGACTGGGAATTTAGAATCATACGATTTCTTAGAAGTAGTTCAGGATTGTTTTTTGAAGCAGTTTGTGACAGAACCTACAAGGGGTAATAACCTGCTTGACTTAGTTCTGGCAAACAATGAATCCCTTGTTAATAATTTAGAAGTTTCAGAGGAACTGGGTGCTAGCGACCACAAATCAATTACATGCAGAATTGAATGGAAGTATGATAGTAGGGATAACTCAGTAACAGTCCCAGATTTTCGCTTAGCAGATTACGATGGGCTTAGAGAACACTTATCATCTGTTGACTGGGGTAACGAAGAGAGCTATCAATATGACAGTTTTCTGAACACAATACATGCTGCTCAAAGAACGTTTATCCCTTATAAGGAAATAAGATCAAATAGAAATGACCCAAAATGGATGAATAATAGGCTGAAATATCTACTAGGGCATAAGAAAGGAATTTATAGGCGTATCAAAAGAGGCGAGGGTCATCTTATGAATCAGTATATTGACATTAAGAGGGACATTAAAAAGGGGATAAGAAAAGCTAAAAGGGACTATGAAATTAAAGTTGCTAGGGATTCTAAAACTAACCCAAAAAGTTTTTTCCAGGTCTATAGAACAAAAGTCAGAGATAAGATAGGTCCCCTTAAAAATAACTATGGGCATCTTACTGACAAAGAGAATGAAATGTGCTCGATTTTAAATAATTATTTTCTCTCGGTTTTTACACAGGAAGACACTAATAATATTCCGGTAATTAATTTTTATAGTGGATCAGAAGAAGATAAATTATGTAACATCACAGTCACTAGTGAAATGGTTGTGAAGCAGATAGACAGACTGAAGCAAAATAAGTCACCGGGTCCTGATGAGGTTTTTTCAAGGGTTCTAAAGGAATGCAAAATGGAAGTCTGTGAACCATTAACTAATATTTTTAATTTATCTCTTCAAACAGGTGCAGTGTCTGATATGTGGAAGATGGCTAATGTAATTCCTATTTTTAAAACAGGGGACAAGTCGTTACCGTCAAATTACCGCCCAATAAGCCTGACCTCAATTGTAGGCAAATTACTAGAGTCAATTATAGCTGAGATTATAAGAAGCCATCTCGATAAGCATAGCTTGATTAATGATACTCAGCATGGATTCACAAGAGGCCGGTCTTGTCTAACTAATTTATTAACTTTCTTCAGTAAAGCTTTTGAGGCTGTTGACCACGATAAAGAATTTGATATTATTTACTTAGATTTTAGTAAGGCATTTGATAGAGTTCCGCACCAAAGACTGTTGAAGAAAGTAGCAGCTCATGGCATTGGGGGAAGGGTGCTCTCGTGGATCGAATCATGGCTCACAGACAGGAAGCAAAGAGTGTCCATAAATGGGGTTAAATCCGAGTGGGGATCAGTAACAAGTGGCGTTCCACAGGGATCAGTCTTGGGCCCGTTGTTGTTTATAATATATATCAATGATCTTGATGAAGGAATTACTAGTGATATGAGCAAATTCGCCGATGACACGAAGATAGGTAGGATAATTGATTCAAACGTAGATGTTAGGGAACTTCAGGAGGATTTAGACAAACTCTACTCTTGGTCAGAAAAGTGGCAGATGCAGTTCAATGTAGATAAATGCAAGGTTCTGAAGCTCGGGAGTGTCCATAACCCTAGCACTTATAAGTTAAATAATGTAGAACTTAACCATACAGATTGCGAAAAGGACTTGGGGGTTATGGTAAGCAGTAACCTTAAACCAAGACAGCAATGCCTAAGCGTACGTAATAAGGCAAATAGATTACTGGGATTTATATCAAGAAGTGTAAGCAACAGAAGTCCAGAGGTCATACTGCAGCTTTATACATCATTAGTAAGGCCTCACCTAGATTATGCAGCTCAATTCTGGTCTCCATATTACAGAATGGACATAAATTCGTTAGAAAACATTCAGCGTAGGATGACTAAATTAATACATAGCATTAGAAATCTTCCTTATGAAGAAAGATTGAAGACTCTTAAGTTACATTCACTTGTTAGACGAAGAATGAGGGGAGACCTGATCGAAGTGTATAAGTGGAAGATAGGTATTAATAAAGGGGATATTAACAAGGTCTTGAGGATATCTCTCCAAGAGAGAACCCGCAGTAATGGATTTAAATTAGATAAGTTTAGATTTAGAAAGGACATAGGAAAGTATTGGTTTGGAAATAGGGTAGTTGATGAGTGGAACAGTCTACCTAGTTGGGTTATTGAGGCTAGGACTTTGGGTAGTTTCAAATTTAGGTTGGATAAATACATGAGTAGGATGGGTTGGATTTGAGTGGGACTTGCACATCAGAGCTTATTTCTTGGGTAGCATTGAAAATTGGGTAGGTCAAATGTTTGTTAGTGGGATGAATTGTAAAGGACCTGCCTAGTATGGGCCAACAGGCCTGCTGCAGTGTTCCTCCTTTCTTATGTTCTTATGTTCTTAAGATATGTTAAGACCTTAGACGTATGGGGGAAGTCCTTCGCAAATTCTAAGAGATATTGTGGATGCGTGGAAGTCTTTAGGTAGTTTAAAGAACCAATCCGCAGTGCTCATGTGTAGTGATGTGAAGACCATCAGGTGATCTAGGATTCCACCGCAACACCTCAGTTGTGACGAGTCGTACCCATCAGTAATATTTGCTGTGTGTTGCATATTCCTCAAGAGATCTGGAATTTGTAGCACATCTCACACGTGTTGGGTCCGTCACAGGATTTAAAATAATGTACCACGTCTCACTCATACGTAAGGAATCCTTCAAAGAAATCTTGCAAAAGTTTTACAACAACTTGAAAAAGTCGAGATCTTACAGGAGATGGAAAAGTTTTCGGACCATCTCAGAAGAGGGTAATTCTCCCTGGCTTCCAGGAATAGTATCACAACTCGTGAGACGTACGAGGGTTAGTAGATCAAGACATACGAGCAAATGTTTCGGTACTGTGACCTTATTCACACCATACATGGGACTAGAGAAATAATAAGCTTATTTAGGAAATGATTATAAATTAGACACATGTGCAACACTTGGATATCTTTACTGAGGAAATGTTTCGCCACACAGCGGCTTCATTAGTCCAATACAAAGAAAAATGGTTGAAGGTCAGAAGGAGTTTGAAGTAATCAGTCCATCAGCCTGGATGTGATGTAATCAGTCCATCAGTCGTTTAGCGAGGTCAGTTGAGCTGCCTTCACTAAACACTCGTTGGAGCAACACAGTGATAGTTATGCCCCCAGTTACTTGTCTTTTAAGTTTTGCAACACTGGTTTTAGTCAGTCATTACAGTCATTAACAATTTTAAGGAGGCTGCCTTAATACTAAAGGCTGACCTTTCCATTCTAGCATCAAACATGGTGACCTCCCTGGGCCCAGGCACTGAGCGTTTCTCCTATGAACAAAAATAATGCATTAGCCCTATTGGCTCATTCCTTTCTAATAATGATATTAATAGTAACAATATAATAATAATAAGAGATACTATGAGTAAGATGTAGTCAACAGAGAGAAAATATACAATGAATTCTCTGCAGTAAAGATGTTCTGAGTGTACGCATAAGTCATCTAGGTACTAACCGACACTGAGTCTCTTCCCGAACAGTGTGCTCGTTACTGAAGTCGGGAGTAGCGGCGATCTTCGGGCCGCAGTCTGGCCAGACTTCTGACCACGTGCAGTCCATCTGCGACGCCCTGGAGATTCCTCACATAGAGAACAGATGGGACTTCAGGTTGACTCGAGACGCCTACTCTGTCAACCTCTACCCTCATCCATCCACTCTGGCCAAGGTAATGTCCTGAGGTGATCATCAACCATCAATCATCATCAGTCATCATCAATCATCCTGGCGAAGCGCTGAACATGCATGGATCATGGGGCTCCTGGGGAAAGATAAGTAATCAGGTTTGATCCGAAGGAATGGAGGCAGAGTTTTAATATTTAAAAAAATATATAAGTACTAGAGAAATTTTTGGTCAATGTTCATTTGTTATATAGAGCTTCACTAACTAGTAATGTGATATAGAGTTTTATTAACTAGTAATGTGATATAGAGCTTCAAACAGATGGACAACAGCATCAGCAGCAGCGTAGTGGGACAAATGGACAACTCTCCCCTTTATTAGACAGGCATTATAGATAGTTTATCTGTCGCAATATCTACGAGGAGCGGGTAGTGTCGGGATTTCTACAGAGTGTCCCATAAGTTGTTTATGCTTGGTATACAATACCGACAATATGAAGAATTAGTAAGATACTCAGATGTTAAACAAATAACCCGCACTTAGGAGAGATAGAAAAGCTTATGACGACGTTTCGGCCTGACTTGGACCATTTACAAGTCACACTGACAGGAGAGAATGAGGGAGCCGGTACAGGCGAGGAAGACAGGGAAAGAGAAAGAGAGGAAGAGAAGTAATGGAAATGCTGTTAGTGGATTTTGCACTTGTCTAATTCGTCGTGTCCCATGAGTCTGGAGCCATTGGATAGGGCCATTGGAGCCAATGGATAGGGACGTCAAGGGCTGAGCTAACCAACTGCAGGCTGACTACCCACAAAAATTTTATGCACACTGTCAGACAAAGGTAAAAAAAAAAGTATGTTAATGTATTAAGAAAACAGCGCTAACCCCGTAAGGGTCATCGCCAGGAGAATGGAGAGGTGCTGGTGTTGGAGCCTAGGAGGAAGAGTGAGGGGGTTCCAACATCGTGGGTCAAGAGCTCTTCGCCGGTATCAATGCATCGTCATGAAGGGTAAATCTAGCAGGGAAAAACTGATTAAATAATTTGTGATGGCAATGGATGGGTGTTGATGGTGATGGGTGGTGGGTAATGGATGAGTGTTGATGGTGATGAACGTTGGGTAATGGATGGGTGTTGATGGTGATGAGTGTGGTAGGAACTGGATGGGTGTTATGGGTTAATGAATGTGTATTATGGAGGCTTCAGTTCAGCACTGGAGGCTTCATTTCAACACTGGAGGCTTCAGTGCAACATTAGAGGATACAGTTCAGCACTGGAGGCTTCATTTCAACACTGGAGGATTCAATCAAGGAGTTAGTAAGTGCTACAGCTACTGGAAACCACAACCAATTCCATACCAGTTTAAACATTAATAATCAGGACTTGAACAAAGCTCCTCCCATGTACCCATTTTAAGACTGGTGCCACGATCGAAGAAATTCGAATTTTCCCTCATGGATCATGCTTGATTACCTCTCATTTCCAGGCTCTATACGACCATTGATTAATATTATTATGACGATAATATGACGCATCAGAGACTAGCGAAGGCGAAGGTTAGGCCAGAGACAGAATCGGTAAGTACGGCGAGGAGTGCTAAAGGGAAAGTAAAATCAAAGTGGGTGTAATAAAGCCATCGCTGACAAAATAGTTAAAGGGAGTGTGTGTCAAAGATGGGGCTGTCAGTTACTCTTCAGTAACTACCAATAGGTAACGGAGAAGGCTGTCACATAAATCTTTTAAGTTTTATTCTCTCCTTGGCAGGCGTACATGGACGTGCTTAAGACACTGGGCTGGCAGAAGTTTTGCATCATATATGAGAACAATAACGGCCTCGTCAGAGTCCAGGAGCTGCTTAAAAACCACACGTGGCAGATTAACCTCAGACAACTACCCAATGATGACGACTACAGGTAATTTCTACGAGTAGTAGTTGTAGTAGTAATAGTAGTAGAAGTATTAGTAGTTATTAGCTGTAGTAGTAGTACTGAGAATAATTTACACTTCCGTGGCTGGAACACTTTAGAGAAGACACTTAAGATTGCGTCCTCAAAAATTTCCCAAGTGTACGTATAATAATAATTTAATATAATAATAATAAACGAATAATTAATTATTCACACACGAGTCTAAATATCCTCAACAAAAAGCCAGTCCAGAGCAAGAAAAATCTACTCTCCAAATCAATACCTTCTTTAAAAATTGCTTAACCAGTAATAGGATTATCATCCCTCTGTTTTTCCTGTAGTCTAGACTCCTGTAGGATGTAGGCAAAACACCTTCCCTTGCTTTTCTTTCGGCTAATGAAAATTGTAAAATTAATTTGGGAAGAGGCATAGCAAAGAAAGGAAGAGTTCCACTCTTTAGAAAGAAGTGGGTAGGTTGTCTAGGTTAAGTTAATGTTTAGGCCAAAACGAGCTACAAGAAAGCGAAAATATTAAGACAACATAATTCGTAACTAATAAACAACACGCTTCGGTCTGCCCTGAAAGATTACCTTCTCGAGAACGAAAGAAGAGAGAGAAAAACAGATTCGTCATCTTTCAGATGAGGATGAAGGCATAATTATAATGAAAAAATAGGAATAATAAAGAAATGAAGAAAGTACAAATGTAAGATAGTTATGGCATTCTTCTATAAAAAAAATATTTCTACAATCAAAGTTAATAAGCTGGGCACTCTCTGGGGCAGAGCTCTCTCTTGTTGACACTTCCAGCTGTTCTGGTGAGCTTTCCACTATATTCGTGTCTCTAAAAATCAAAATTATTTTAAAATACTCATCAGCGCAGCCCAAAACCCACATGGAGATAAAAAAAAATGGAAAGGCTGTATATTTTCAGCCTCTGTGACGCTTTTCATCTGTACGAGTAAGATGTCATGTGTGATAACACTGACCAACAAAGGTTTCAGCTCACGTTGAAAAATGGTTTTTCCAACTAATTTGGGGACGATGAGTTCAAATCTAAATTCAGCTTTGTACCATCACGTACGGTTAATGTGAAACAGAATCCCACGGTGAACGATTTCACCAAGACAGCCATAATGGTGAGGAGACATCAGTGGTAACCTGATGATCAGTTTGATGATTGGTTACTGCTGGACACTGGTGAGGGACATCAATGTTACACATAAGCAAAAAGCATGAAAACTGTGACGTACATATGTTCGTATGATATATATATATATTTCTTTCTTTCTTTCAACACACCGGCCGTATCCCACCTAGGCGGGGTGGCCCAAAAGGAAAAACGAAAGTTTCTCCTTTTACATTTAGTAATATATACAGGAGAAGGGGTTACTAGCCCCTTGCTCCCGGCATTTTAGTCGCCTCTTACAATACGCATGGCTTACGGAGGAAGAATTCTATTCCACTTCCCCATGGAGATAAGAGGAAATAAACAAGAACAAGAACTAGAAAGAAAATAGAAGAAAACCCAGAGGGGTGTGTATATATGTGCTTGTACATGTATGTGTAGTGTGACCTAAGTGTAAGTAGAAGTAGCAAGACATACCTGAAATCTTGCATGTTTATGAGACAGACAAGACACCAGCAATCCTACCATCGTGTAAAACAATTACAGGCTTTCGTTTTACACTCACTTGGCAGGACGGTAGTACCTCCCTGGGCGGTTGCTGTCTACCAACCTACTACCTAGAGACATATATATATATATATATATATATATATATATATATATATATATATATATATATATATATATATATATATATATATATAATGAATTTACATTAAGAAAGACAAGTGTTTTTAATTGTAATCACCACCTTCATACTTATGCATAACGTAATATTTATGATTGATAAATAACATATGAGGTTTTTTTCAGCCTTAAAAAAGAAAATACCGAGCATTAAGATTTCAAAAAACCATATGTGATAAAGACTTAATAAGCTCAGATTTGTGATCAGTGCATTGCAGTTAACTACAAACAACCAATTTAGTTCGGAAATGGGTAAAAAGTTTAATTATGTTGGCTAGTGTTGTCTAGACATTTATTGAGAATAAGTTTCACCCACCAGGGGATTCTTCGGTCTTTCTCATATGTCTGTGTTAATCAAGTTTAACGGACCTCTTCATTTGTTAAATAGGATCGCAGAGAGCGAAATGTAGACGTTTCCTAAACTCTTGTATTTCTGTCTTTTGCGTTTTTGGATTACATTTTCGTAAGTATTTGTGGCACTACGTCTATCATTTTCTTCAAGAAGACTAAGCGTCATGTTTATTCGCCAACGTTCCTTCATTAATCCCGTGTAATCCTTCCTGCCCTGGAACTTCTTTTGTTTTGTAGTAGGTAAATGCACAGAAATGCAGGAAATGTGACATTTTTTATGGAAACGTTTTGCGAAAACGTTTTAGCGAAACGTTGCCAAAATAAAACGTTACATTAGCTGCGTTTGTGTCTGTCTAACATTTTGTCGGTAATTATACCATTATTACTGTTTCGTAATAATTAATCACCTGAAGATTCGCCTCTACCCTCAATTGTTTGATGTGGAATTTATGTTATTTTGCAGCAAAACCAACATAGCACCCCAACCTTACTAAAAAATTCCTTAAAAGATAGACATTTAGAGAGATGGTCAGCATCTGTTACCCTAGTGACGCGCATATGCTGATCTGGTATCCTCAGACCTATGCTGAAGGACGCCAAGAAAGCAGGAGTGACGCACGTGGTCCTGGACGTCGAACGCCAAAACATCTTCAGTGTTCTTAAACAGGCGCAACAGATTGGTATGATGACTTCCTATCACAACTACTTCATCACCTCGCTGGTAAGTTTGACGAAGCGTCAGTCCAGTTACTAGCAGCGACTTCTTCATCTCACGCTAGCAAAAGACTGGTTATCCTGTGTCCGCTTGATAGCTTTTCCTCACACATCATAAAACAGGCTCGTATCATTCTGTCCATCTCATAAATGCTCCTTCCAGGGAAAACCTTAAGAGGCGCGCAAGTTTCCTTGTCTTTTAATATCATGTTTATTTATCCCCTATAATCTACCTTGTGCATAATTACTATCACATTTGCTTTGTCAGCTTTCGTAAGGTGAAGTCGAGGATCTTTCCTTAATTCATGGTATAACTTAACAAATCTTTGAGGACAATTGATTTTAAGAAAGAACTTAGACTTCATCTTACAAAAGCAGACAAAGCAAATGTAACAGTAATTATGGCATGGTAGATTATAAGGAAAAAATAGCATATTATTAGAAGACGGGGGAACTGACGGTGTCCCATTAGATGCCAGTGTGACGTTACACAATTTCACCTCTACATTATCTGTCGATCTCTTTACATATCTGTGTATCTCTCTCTGTCTCTCTCTCTCTCTCTCTCTCTCTCTCTATATATATATATATATATATATATATATATATATATATATATATATATATATATATATATATATATATATATATATATATATATATGCAATCAGATTACAGTAAACAGGTGATATTGCAATATGCAGAACAACCACCATGAAAAGAATAGTGAACTTCCAAGCATTTTCGTGATTTCCCACATTATCAAGGAACATGGTATAGAAGAATCTCTGTCATGGGTAGAGTTATTGCTGACAGATAGACAAAAGAAAATTAACATAAATGGGAAGTAATCGGAATAGGGACCCGTTACAAGTGATTTTCCATAGGGATCAGTTTTTGGGCCATTGTTGTTCACGATATACATCAACGATAAAATTGAGGGAATAAATAGTGATAAGGTAGCCGATAATACTAAAGTAGGTCATCGGATAATTTCTGATCAGGACACAAGCGAGCTACAGGATGATCTGGATAGTGACAGATGCAGTTCAATCCTGACAAATGTAAAGGTTCTGTTCCTAGGAAATCTTTAGGCAGTGGATGGAGACCTAAGAGTTGAGACCCGGTGGTGACCTTGCTTAATTTCTTGGAGCAGTATTTGGATCGTGCTTCATGGATAAAGATCATTACTGACAGATCCAGGAACGAGAGTGGTGTTGGCTGTGATTGTCACTGAGGACTATTTTCCTGCGTGACTGCAGAAATCGAGAGAATCTGTGTTCACTGCAGAGCTCGGTGCAATCTTCGCTTCTCTTGTCCTGATAGATGGGTTAGTTGGTTCTCGGTTCAGTGTGTACTCAGATTCCCAATGGGTTCTGTTTCATTCTGTCTACCATGTGATCCAAAATATAGGAGCAGCAGGCGCCTCTAAATGTGCAACACAAGGATGTGGAGTTCTGTTTGGGTCCGGGCCATGCTGGTGTCCCTGGAAATAAGCAGGTGGATGCCGAGGCAGAGGCTGCTGTAGCGAGCCCACTTTACAGTAGACTTCTGTCTTACATGGACCATATCCATAAATATATTCTTGGGAGGTGGATGGCTTGGGAACAAGTACCACAGGGTATGGCAGGTCGTGGGTATTTGTGTCTCTTCCTTTAACAGGAATCGTCACTTTGAGGCAAATTTCCGTCGATTGATAATGGGCCACACACCTCATTCCTAGCCGCCTGTTCGCAGGTACTTCTGTCTCTCTCCGCGTACGGGTTAGTCATATAGTGACCCACTTGGTCGAGCTTTCGGTTATATGACCGAGGCCTTCTGCTGGCTTATTGCTCGATCCACTAAAAGTTAAAGATCACGTCATAATATATGAAGATATGTCTTCCACTCCATATATAAACAGAAGTACAACACCAAAAATTCTAAACATGATTGTTTACAGAGGCGACGCCAGAATTTCTAAACTTAGGAGCTTAGTTGTGGTTATCTGGTGGGAAGAGCTGGGAGACTTGTTTTGAAGCAGCGTTGCTATTATTTTTATCTGGAAGCTGATAGGATTTTGGGAGCTGAAGCTTCCCCCTCCCCCCCCCCCAGCTGACCCTTGGCACTGCATCTGTGAATGATGTATGTGTCTATTCCTCTCGTTTTCTTCCCTTCTCCAACCCCCCCCCCCCTCTCGTTTTTCCCTCCTCCCCTCCTTACCTTCATTTTCCCTCATCATCTCGACCCCTCTTAACTACCCTATCCATCCCCATCCCCACCTTCCCATCTCCACCTCTCCATCCCCTATCCTCCCCATCCTCATCCATCCTACCCATCCCCACCCATCCTTTGCATCCCCTCCTATCCTCCCCATCCATCTTCCTCATCCCCCATCCTCATCCTCCCCACGCAGCTTCACTCGTCAAATCACTCGTGTAATATTCAATTTCTCAAACACTTTCTTGTTTTCCTGCATCATTTGAAGAATTTTATATTGTATCCCCAGTCGGCAACCTCGTCTTTCTTTGTCTCCTTGTCTTATTTGTAACTCAACTCACTTTACTCTCTCTCTCTCTCTCTCTCTCTCTCTCTCTCTCTCTCTCTCTCTCTCTCTCTCTCTCTCTCCTCCATTCATTTTTATCCATTCACTTTTATAACTGATGATAAAACTCTTTTCAACTCATTGATGAAAAGTGTATAATTACGCAGTCGTATCTCAATATGTTAGAGAGAGCATAATTTCCACTCTGTTAAACCCAGTAATTTGAAGTCTTTCATATATGAGCATTTTGATTAATCGCATTGACTCTGACTGTGAGTACAGTCCAGATTTTTTCATTTCAAAAGGACTTTAATGGAGAGCCTTTTATAAAGCCTTCTTATAATCTACTTGTATCACGTTTCCTATATATTTTTTTTTTTTTTGTGTGTGTATGGTACTTGTCGAAAAAGTGGGTACCTCAGTGATGGAGAGTTGGGCTCATAACCGACAGATCCAGGTTCAGTCCAGGAAGGGTTGAGATGTTGGGACAACGTCCTTATAGTTGTTTTTTCCTGTTTACGGAGCGGTGAGTGTGGGTGTGTTAGTCAGCTGCTGTGGGCGGCAGCATGGAGAATGGAACTTTTTTTTTTTTTACCCAAAGACAATATCTTTGAGTGGAAAAAACAACGAGACAGATGCAGAGAGCTTCTTTATTGGGATGTTTCGCTATGAATAAGCTTCTTCAGTCAGTAAATAAAAAAAAATGCATAATACCGTGACTGGAACTATACACAAATAACCCGCACATAGAAGAGAGGAGCTTACGACAACGTTTCGGTCCGACTTGGACCATTTACAAAGTCACAAACGTCGTCGTAAGCTCCTCTCTTCTATGTGCGGGTTATTTGTGTATTCTTCAGTCAGTGTTTGACCGAAGAAGTCTGTTCTCAGACGAAGCGCCTCAATCAATTTCCTCTCAGCAAAAGTCTTTTTTCACCACTTGTCAGCACCATTTGTCTCAATAGAAGCTTTTGGCCAGCAAATTCAACGGTATAAGAGGCACTCAAGGTAAACTCCAGCAATACAATCTTTCGACAGACGTCAAGATGTAAGCTCATAAATGTTATATTAACATTTAAAAAGAACTTAGTTGTTTCATGGCTGATCAATAGTCTCCCAGAACGTGATCCAGTCGTATTTAGAATTAATTTTCAATCATTGTCTGGCGTATTTATTACTGCTTCGAAGTTATTTGTAAACTAACATGCATAACTAGCTTCCCTTTAGCCCTTTAACCTCTAATCTAACCTGTGGTATGTTTGAAAAATGTTTGGCACCCATTTTTCTATCTAATTAGTTGACTGCCTAGCTAACTTCTAGCTAATTCACTGAATAACCCATTACCCCTAATAAACATAATATGCCTTGGAACAGTTGAACCTACATCAGGATGATAAAACTAAAACTCAGTAGTACGTACTTCATATTTCGAGCCTAATATTGAAGCCCTCTTCAGCAGCGTGCTCAAGAGGGCCTCAGTTTGAGACTTGAGATATGTGGAACACTCCTTACCTTTTCTTTCATTGTTTCTTTGTATGTTCTTTTGCATATCTGAGCGAGTTTTGTGTTTGGATAATGTACCTCACGCATGGAGAACAGTGAAACAATACTAACTCTCTTTAAGCACTAATAAGCATTGTCGGAGTCCATGGATTCGAAGATAAAACGTTGTGGTGTTTGGATGACCTAATTTTCTTCATTTCCTGTTCTGCGAGTTCTTCATGGCGGCTTCTCTTGTTAAGGGATGTTATACCCGGTAATTAGTTAACTCTCTCCTTAGAGAATATTATGTTATACCCGGTAATTAGTTAACTCTCTCCTTAGAGAATATTATGTTATACCCGGTAATTAGTTTGGTAAAATTACGGTAACCGAAGACCTAACCCGTCCTCATAAAAACTTGCTGTTAACTGTGGTTTTTCAGACGTTCCTTGTATCAATCACAAACACTTGCTTTTCTTTGGAAAGTAGATTATAACTTCAGTATTGGGTGTGTTGTTGTCCTCAGGACTTGCACACAGTGGACCTGGAGGACTTCCGTCACGGTGGTACCAACGTCACGGCTCTTAGGATCGTCGACCCAGAGAACCAGCTGGTTCAGCGGGTCATTCAGGACTGGGTGTTCGGAGAGCTCCGCTACGGCCGCACCATTGAGGCTCCCACCAGCACTATGAGGGTAAGTGTTCCTGTCTATATCAGCAGTAGAATATATCGATGTAAATAAGACTCAAACGCAGTTTATGACATTTTACTGAGAAAACATTTCGCCCACCAGAGACCTTATGACTGAAGTCCATGGAGGACGAAAACCTTGTTGTTGTTGTTGTTTTTTTGTTTTTATTTTTCAAAACGCCGTAAACCGCATATTGTGTTATATTTATGTGAAAGTATTGTTCTACCCGACGGAGGCAGTTTTGTGGTGAGGGACAAAAATATTTCCTGATGCTGGTTGTCATGCCATGATCCGCTCAATGGCAACTTTGGTCTTGTTAAAAAGCCTACCTACCTACCTGGAGGGCATTCCGGGGATCAACGCCCCCGATGCCCGGTCCACGACCAGGCCTCCCAGTGGATCAGGACCTGATCAATGAGGCTGTTACTGCCGGCCTCAAGTAGTCCAATGTACGAGCCACAGCCCGGCTGATCCGGCACTGACTTTAGATATCTGTCCAGCTCCCTCTTGAAGATAACCAGTGGTCTATTGGTAATTTCCCTTATGGCTGGTGGGAGGCTGTTGAATAGTCTTGGGCCCCGGACACTTATTGCGTTTTCTTAGTGTACCAATGGCGCTCCTACTTTTCCCTGGGGGATATGTTGCATCGCCTGCCAAGTCTTTTGCTTTCGTATGGAGTGATTCTGTGTGCAGATTAGGGACCAGTCCCTCCAGAATCTTCCAGGTGTAAATTGTGGTATATCTCTCTCGCCTGCGCTCCAGTAGTTAAGGTGTTTGATGGAACTTATACGTACAGTAAAGGTTCTCTGTACATTCTCTAGATCTGCAATTTCACCTGCCCTGAATGGGGATGTTAATGTACAGCAGTATTCCAGCCTAGAGAGAACAAGTGATTTAAAAAGAATCATCCCTGGCTTGGCATCTCTTGTCTTGAATGTTCTCATTATCCATCCTATCAGTTTCCTCGCAAATGTGATAGTGGCATTGCTGTTGTCTCTGAAGGTGAGATCTTCAAACATTACCACTCCCAGGTCCTTCACATTACTTTTCCGCTCTATTGTGTGATTAGAGTTTGTAGTATACTCAGTCCTAGCTATTATTTCTTCCAGTTTTCCATAACAGAGTAGTTGGAATTTGTCTTCATTGAACATCATATTGTTTTCCGTTGCTCATTGGAAAACTTGGTTTATATCTTCTTGGAGATTTGCCGTGTCCTCAATGGATGACACTCTCATGCAGATCCTAGTATCGTCTGAAATGAGTGTGTTTGATATTAGAATGAGGAACGGGATAGGGGCGAATATTGTGCATCTTCCGATTTAACTCTACCACTACTCTTTGTGTTCGATTGGTTAGAAAGTTGAAGATCCATCTACCTACTTTGCCAGTTATCCCTTTAGTACGCATTTTGTGTGCTGTTACACCATGATCACACTTGTCAAAGGCTTTTGCAAAATATGTGAATACTACATCGGCATTCTGTTTGTTTTCCAGTGCACTTAAGACCATATCATAGTGGTCCAATAGTTGCAAGAGGCAGGGGCGACCTGTTCTGAAACCATGTTGCCTTGGAGAGGGCAATTTTTGGGAGTCCAATTGGTTTGGAATCCTGCTGCTTAGAGGTCTTTCAAAGATTTTTATGATGTGGGACGTTACAGCTGTTGGTCTATAGTTCTTAGCTAATGCTTTGCTGCCACCTTTATGGAGTGGAACCTCACCTGTGTCAATGCTCCTTCTCCATAGCTAACTTAGGGCCCGTGAGAGGGGTTTCTTGCAGTTCTTAATGAACACAAAGTTCCACGAGTCTGGGCCTGGGGCTGAGTGCATGGGTATGTCGTCGATGAATTTCTCAGTCTAGTGGAGTTAGGGTTATGTCAGAAATTTGGCATGCATTGGCAGGGTTTTGAGGCTCTTTCATGAAAATTTTTTTTGGATTGTCTATCTTTAGACTGATTAGTGGCTCGCTGAACAGAGTCATATTGAGATTTCAGTATCTCACTCATTTCTTTGCTGTCATCTGTGTAGGATCTGTCTTGTCTGAGCAGGGGCCCTATACTAGAAGTGGTTTTTGGCCTTGTTTTTAGCATATGAAAAGAAATATTTCCAATTTCTTTCAATTTCACTAATCGCTTTTAGGTCCTCTTGCCTCCCTGGATCCTGTAACTTATGTTCAATATTTTCCACTTCCCTGGTTAGCGCTTCTTTCCGTGTTCAGATAATCTGGCATTCTTGAGGAGCTCAGTGATTCCTCACCTTCTCCTGTAAAGGGAGCGTCTCTCACCAGTTTACTTCTCTTCTTTTTTCTTAGGGGAATATGCCTTGAGCATACTTCAGCTACCAGGAAGTTGATCATTTCAAGGCACTGGTTAGGGTCCATGTAATTTAAGATATCTTCCCAACATGCTTCATTTAGGACATAGTTCACCTGGTCCCAGTTGATGCTCTTGTTGTTGAAGTTGAATTTGGTAAAGGTACCCTCATAGCTGTATGCATTTTGCTGAGCAGGACCCCTGTGTGTGTAAGTCTGGACTTCGATTAGATCAGAATTAGTTGTTTTTGATATGTTTCTCATCAGGTCCTAATTATTTGTGAAATTAAGGTCTAGTGTGTTCTCCAGTCTTGTTGGCTCCATTATCTGCTGACTTAGGGTATGTTTATTGCAGAAATTCAGCAGCTCATGTGTGTGACTTTCCATCTGAGCTGCCTCCAGGGATTATTTCTGGTACAACTTTATTTGCTCTCTTCTTCCATTTTGTATGTCTTAGACTAAAGTCACCAAGCAACAAGATGTTTGGGGATGTGGCTGGAAGGTTTTCTAGACAGGAGTCAATTTTTGATAGCTGTTCTTTGAACTGTTGGGAAGTTGCAGCTAGTGGCTTATTTACAAGTACAATGACTAAGTTTTGGTTCTCGATTTTTGTTGTTAGAACTTCAACTACATCATTTGTGGTGTTCAGTATCTCTGTGCAAATGAGCGAATCTTTGACATACAGGACAACCACCCTTGTTGTCTGTTCTTTCCGTCGCATCTGAAAATGTTGTACCCAGGTATCCATATTTCACTGTCAAAGCAATCTTTTGCATGGGGTCTCTGCGAAGGCTGCAAACAGTGCATTTGACTTCCGTAGAAGTCCACTAATGAAAGATATTTTGTTAGTGGTGGATGGCTTAAGGTCCTGTATATTAGCAAATATAAATGAGGTTGTGATGCATGTTTGTTGGGGGGATTTTGTTGTTGGCATCAGTAGTTGTGAGTCCGGAGGTGCCACTGGCTGTGCCTCCAGTCCAACAAGGCTCCAAGGTGGTGGACTATTTTGGTTATCTCTTTCCATTTTCTTTCTTCGTTTCCTACCACCAAAAAATCACTTGAAGTGGAGTTGTCATAACTACCATAACTACTACGATTTATTGTACGGGGTGTGTACCTCCTGGTCCCTTCTAGGTGGTATGCGGGGCAGTTGGTATTGTATCATTGTTTTTCGAGGACTGAAGAATGACACATCTCAAGGTGGAAGAATCTGCAAGAGGTAGAACGACACACTCCTTTACACAGGAGGTCGCGGCATTTTTTAGGATGCTCAAAGTTGCATGTCCCATTTATTTTCCGTGATATTCCATGCTTACAGATGCCCCAACATAGAATTTGCCGATGTAAAATCCGACCATTTTTTTCCAGTTTTCTGTTGGGTGGCATTCATCCCCACTCATGTTAGATAAGGTTTGTTAGGAAACAGGACAAGTGTTTCCTGACGCGGGTCTTAGTCATATAGAAGTGTTGATACCAATCAAAAGGAAGAGGCTGAGCATGTGTGTCGTCAGTTCATGGAAACATTAAGTCTCAGGGTGAATTTAGAAAAAAAAAAGGAATATGTAAAGTGAAGTCGAAAGTGTCGAGGAAGAGCGAAAAGTGTGAACAATTTGTTGTCGATTTGTGATTGGAGGCAGAAAGATTTTGGGCAATTTAAGAGAATCATCATCTAGTCCAGCGGTTCTTAACCTGGCTCCCCTGGGGAGGGGGCGTGAGTAATTTTGAGGGAGAGGGGAGCGTGAACCCAGAGCAAAAATAAGGAAAGGCCTTAACATATGTTTGCATGCCCTTTATTTGTTAAATATTTGCGACCAGTTTCTTAAACCCTTTAAAACAGTTAAAAATAATAAAGTTAAAAATCAAAACTTATTTCACAGTTTTCCTCTTTAAATCAAGAGGACTTTAATGAATTCTTTACATTTAGAAATTTATATGAAGGAAGGTGGGGGGGGGTGGAGATGAGGGGCCAACTGCGACAGAGAGCGGCACCCAGAATACTTCAAGAACCGCCGATTTAGTCAAGAGTGTGGAGGTCACAAAGGTCACCTCAGCTGTGAGGGTCACAAAGATTATTTCAGTTGTTAGGGTCAAAAAGGTTCCCTCAAATTTCAAGGTTACAAACGCGCTCCCAGATGCTGCAAGAAGACTCACGCTTATATAAGACAGAGTAGTCACAGGAGCTAGCAGACAGCGATACCTTCCAGCTAGACAGCAGTCACGGGAGGTAGTAGATAGCGATACCTTGCCAGCTAGACAGCAGTCGCGGGAGGTAGTAGATAGCGATACCTTGCCAGCTAGACAGCACTCACAGGAACTAGCAGATAGCGATACCTTGCCAGCTAGACATCAGTCACAGGAACTAGCAGACAGCGATACCTTGCCAGCTAGACAGCAGTCGTGGGAGCTAGCAGACAGCGATACCTTGCCAGCTAGACAGCAGTCGTGGGAGCTAGTAGATAGCGATACCTTGCCAGCTAGACAGTCATGGGAGCTAGTAGATAGCGATGCCTTGCCAGCTAGACAGCAGTCACAGAAACTAGCAGATAGCGATACCTTCCAGCTAGACAGCAGTCACGGGAGGTAGTAGATAGCGATACCTTGCCAGCTAGACAGCAGTCACAGGAACCAGCAGATAGCGATACCATGCCAGCTAGACAGCAGTCACAGGAACTAGCAGACAGCGATACCTTGCCAGCTAGACAGCAGTCACAGGAGCTAGAAACAGCGATACCTTGCCAGCTAGACAGCAGTCACGGGAGGTAGTAGATAGCGATACCCTGCCAGCTAGACAGCAGTTACGGGAGGTGGAAGATAGCAATACCTTGCCAGCTAGACAGCAGTCACAGGAACTAGCAGATAGCGATACCTTGCCAGCTAGACAGCAGTCACGGGAGGTAGTAGATAACGATACCTTGCCAGCTAGACAGCAGTCACAGGAACTAGCAGATAGCGATACCTTGCCAGCTAGATAGCAGTCACGGGAGGTAGCAGATAGCGATACCGTGCCAGCTAGACAGCAGTCACGGGAGGTAGTAGATAGCGATACCTTGCCAGCTAGACAGCAGTCACGGGAGGTGGTAGATAGCAATACCTTGCCAGCTAGACAGCAGTCACAGGAACTAGCAGATAGCGATACCTTGCCAGCTAGATAGCAGTCACGGGAGGTAGTAGATAGCGATACCTTGCCAGCTAGACAGCAGTCACGGGAGGTGGTAGATAGCGATACCTTGCCAGCTAGACAGCAGTCACGGGAGGTAGTAGATAACGGTACCTTGCCAGCTAGACAGTAGTCACAGGAACTAGCAGATAGCGATACCTTGCCAGCTAGACAGCAGTCACGGGAGGTAGTAGATAGCGATACCTTGCCAGGTAGACAGCAGTCACAGGAACTAGCAGAGACAACGATACCTTGCCAGCTAGGCAGCCGTCACAGGAACTAGCAGAGACAACGAAACCTTGCCAGCTAGGCAGCAGTCACAGGAACTAGCAGAAACAACGATACCTTGCCAGCTAGACAGCAGTCTCAGGAGCTAGCAGATAGTGATTCCTTGCCAGGTAGACAGCAGTCACAGGAACTAGCACAGGAAACGATACCTTGCCAGCTAGGCAGCAGTCACAGGAACTAGCAGAGACAACGATAACTTGCCAGCTAAGCAGCAGTCACAGAAACTAGCAGAGACAACGATACCTTTCCTGCTAGGCAGCAGTCACAGGAACTAGCAGAGGCAACGATACCTTGCCAGCTAGGCAGCAGTCACAGGAACTAGCAGAGACAACGATACCTTTCCTGCTAGGCAGCAGTCACAGGAACTAGCAGAAGCAACGATACCTTGCCAGCTAGGCAGCAGTCACAGGAACTAGCAGAGACAATGATACCTTTGCCAGCTAGGCAGCAGTCACAGGAACTAGCAGGGACAACGATACCTTGCCAGCTAGACAGCAGTCACGGGAGGTAGTAGATAACGATACCTTGCCAGCTAGACAGCAGTCACAGGAACTAGCAGATAGCGATACCTTGCCAGGTAGACAGCAATCACAGGAACTAGCAGAGACAACGATACCTTGCCAGCTAGGCAGCAGTCACAGGAACTAGCAGAGACAACGATACCTTTCCTGCTAGGCAGTAGTCACAGGAACTAGCAGAGACTACGATACCTTTCCTGCTAGGCAGCAGTCACAGGAACTAGCAGAAGCAACGATACCTTGCCAGCTAGGCAGCAGTCACAGGAACTAGCAGAGACAATGATACCTTGCCAGCTAGGCAGCAGTCACAGGAACTAGCAGGGACAACGATACCTTGCCAGCTAGACAGCAGTCACGGGAGGTAGTAGATAACGATATTTTGCCAGCTAGACAGCAGTCACAGGAACTAGCAGATAGCGATACCTTGCCAGCTAGACAGCAGTCACGGGAGGTAGTAGATAGCGATACCTTGCCAGCTAGGCAGCAGTCACAGGAACTAGCAGAGACAACGATACCTTGCCAGCTAGGCAGCAGTCACAGGAACTAGCAGAGACAACGAAACCTTGCCAGCTAGGCAGCAGTCACAGGAACTAGCAGAAACAACGATACCTTGCCAGCTAGACAGCAGTCACGGGAGGTAGTAGATGACGATACCTTGCCAGCTAGGCAGCAGTCACAGGAACTAGCAGATACAACGATACCTTTCCTGCTAGGCAGCAGTCACAGGAACTAGCAGAAGCAACGATACCTTGCCAGCTAGGCAGCAGTCACAGGAACTAGCAGAGACAACGATACCTTGCCAGCTAGGCAGCAGTCACAGGAACTAGCAGAGACAACGAAACCTTGCCAGCTAGGCAGCAGTCACAGGAACTAGCAGAAGCAACGATACCTTGCCAGCTAGACAGCAGTCTCAGGAACTAGCAGATAGCGATACCTTGCCAGCTAGACAGCAGTCACGGGAGGTAGTAGATAGCGATACCTTGCCAGCTAGGCAGCAGTCACAGGAACTAGCAGATACAACGATACCTTTCCTGCTAGGCAGCAGTCACAGGAACTAGCAGAGACAACGATACCTTGCCAGCTAGGCAGCAGTCACAGGAACTAGCAGGGACAACGATACCTTGCCAGCTAGACAGCAGTCACGGGAGGTAGTAGATAACGATATTTTGCCAGCTAGACAGCAGTCACAGGAACTAGCAGATAGCGATACCTTGCCAGCTAGACAGCAGTCACGGGAGGTAGTAGATAGCGATACCTTGCCAGCTAGGCAGCAGTCACAGGAACTAGCAGAGACAACGAAACCTTGCCAGCTAGGCAGCAGTCACAGGAACTAGCAGAAACAACGATACCTTGCCAGCTAGACAGCAGTCTCAGGAACTAGCAGATAGCGATACCTTGCCAGCTAGACAGCAGTCACGGGAGGTAGTAGATAGCGATACCTTGCCAGCTAGGCAGCAGTCACAGGAACTAGCAGATACAACGATACCTTTCCTGCTAGGCAGCAGTCACAGGAACTAGCAGAAGCAACGATACCTTGCCAGCTAGGCAGCAGTCACAGGAACTAGCAGAGACAATGATACCTTGCCAGCTAGGCAGCAGTCACAGGAACTAGCAGGGACAACGATACCTTGCCAGCTAGACAGCAGTCACAGGAACTAGCAGAAACAACGATACCTTGCCAGCTAGGCAGCAGTCACAGGAACTAGCAGAGGCAACAATACCTTGTCAGCTAGGCAGCAGTCACAGGAACTAGCAAAGACAACGATACCTTGCCAGCTAGGCAGCAGTCACAGGAACTAGCAGAGACAACGATACCTTGCTAGCTAGGCAGCAGTCACAGGAACTAGCAGAGACAACGATACCTTGCCAGCTAGGCAGCAGTCACAGGAACTAGCAGAGACAACGATACTTTGCTAGCTAGGCAGCTGTCACAGGAACTAGCAGAGACAACGATACCTTCCCAGCTAGGCAGCAGTCACAAACTAGCAGAGACAACGATACCTTGCCAGCTAGGCAGCAGTCACAGGAACTAGCAGAGACAACGATACTTTGCTAGCTAGGCAGCAGTCACAGGAACTAGCAGAGACAACGATACCTTGCCAGCTAGGCAGCAGTCACAGGAACTAGCAGAGACAACGATACTTTGCTAGCTAGGCAGCAGTCAAAGGAACTAGCAGAGACAACGATACCTTTCCAGCTAGGCAGCAGTCACAGGAACTAGCAGAGACAACGATACCTTGCCAGCTAGGCAGCAGTCACAGGAACTAGCAGAGACAACGATACCTTGCCAGCTAGGCAGCAGTCACATAACTAGCAGAGACAACGATACCTTGCCAGCTAGGCAGCAGTCACAGGAACTAGCAGAGACAACGATACCTTGCCAGCTAGGCAGCAGTCACAGGAACTAGCAGAGACAACGATACCTTGCCAGCTAGGCAGCAGTCACAGGAACTAGCAGAGACAACGATACCTAGCCGGCTAGGCAGCAGTCACAGGAACTAGCAGAGACAACGATACCTTGCCAGCTAGGCAGCAGTCACAGGAACTAGCAGAGACAACAATACCTTGCCAGCTAGGCAGTAGTCACAGGAACTAGCAGAGACAACGATACTTTGCTAGCTAGGCAGCAGTCACAGGAACTAGCAGAGACAACGATACCTTGCCAGCTAGGCGGCAGTCACAGGAACTAGCAGAGACAACGATACCTTGCCAGCTAGGCAGCAGTCACGGGAGCTCACCCAACGTTGTGCAGCACACAAACAAGTCTCACACTGCGTGATCTCGCTTATAGCACTAAATGGGCTGTAAAAAAGATTGCCAAGGCAGGATGGGCAGACAGAAGGAGAGATAGTGAAGGGGAAAAAGAGGAAAAGGTCTGGAGAACACTTTCAACTTAGAAAATTAAACAAAAAACTTATGCCGTTTGAGTCGAGTTGGGCATTAGAGAGGATAGATGAAAATTCATTAACTTCTCGCTAGACGGTTGAAATTCAAGTTTAACATATAGTTTTAGGATAATGAAAAGCTTATGCAAGAGAAACAGAAAAAAATAAGATAATGAAGGATATGAGGAAGAGAGCAAACGCTGGCAAGTCCCGGTATGTGAGGGAAGGTTAGGTTAGGCTACATAAAGTTTGTGAGGTGTGGAACGTATATAATGAAGGATCATGAAGGATAGTGTGAGATGACCTCGATAATCATAGTTTAAGCTTGACTGTAATAATGTTGGTAGAATTACTGACAATATGCAAGGTAAAACGACACAAGTGCAACTAAGGTGACATTTTATTGCGGCAACGTTTCGCTCTCCAGGAGCTTTGTCAAGCCGAAACACCTAAGATATCATTTGATTTTAATGCGAGAAAAGCATAATCAATGAGCAAAAATATATGAGAAACTATAATTAGATTATAGGGATTATCCTGACAGTCTTTGATGCTGATCACATAGATGACCAGAAACATTTTTACACAGAAGGTGACTACGAGAAAGAACATTGACGTCTGGTCAAAGCAATAATTGTAGCTGTAGTAACAAGACAGATGACTCCTAACAATTAAATGAACCTCGTAAGGTTACATAGGAATGGCAGCGATTTCCAAGAAAGTACACATCCCATGTGGAGAGAGAGAGAGAGAGAGAGAGAGAGAGAGAGAGAGAGAGAGAGAGAGAGAGAGAGAGAGAAATAGCAAAATAATGGTGAGAAGAATATACATTGATGAAAAAGGCAGGGAAAATAGACATTAGTGAATAAAAAAAATGGGGACTGGTCATTGAACATCTAAATAACTGTGACAAGTAATGATCAGTACAAGACACTGCAACAATTGCACTGTTTATTTAGAATTTGTACTACCTTACTTGCACATGGTATATGGAGAAAACTGACATTACAAGCCGACCTTCCACACAGCCCACATAACATCTTTGTCTCCCCCCCCCCTCATCTCCCTTCTCATCGACCCACTCTTTCTACTACCCACTCGTTTGCACTTATCTCTCTTTCCTGCCACACCTCATTCCTCAACTTAGGATGCTCTCCTTAGCCTCTCACTTTCACTCCCCGAATCGCCTGCACTCCATCCCTATCGACTGATTCAGTTTCTTATAAACCATGATTCTGTTTTTTCCATTTCAAATTTTCCTGCTTTCTCTCTAACTTCACTCTTCTTCCTCATTCAACCCACTTTCCTTCTGTCCATCTCCCACCTACTTCCTGTCACCATAACTCCACCTGCCCCTCAGTTACATCTTCCTATCTCTTCTACCCTTTCACCCAAGCACACTCCAAAGGTGCTTGTGGTGTTTTCGTCAGATAACAAGAGCTTCTTCTGACGCCTTTGTCAGATGACCCGTTCAGTAATTAAGCGGCCACTCGTATGCCAGTGCCTGGGTATTATCAGTGATTAAGCAACCACTGACAGCAGTGCTGGGTATTAGTGATTAAGCAACCACTGACATAGCAGTATTATCAGTGAATAAGCAGCCACTAGAATAACTGAGCTGGGTATCACTGGATTAAGCAGCTGCTAGCATACCAGTGCTGAGTACCACTGGATTAAGCAGCTGCTGGCATACCAGTGCTGAGTACCACTGGATTAAGCAGCTGCTGGCTCCACAGCATCGTTGTGCAAAACAACGTGAGCTTCAATATATCAAAAGTTCTGGCCAAGCTAATTCTGCAGGACACTGGCTTCAGTTGACCTAATATGTACAACACCTGACTTCACCATATCTAACCTTCCTTTGACAACATATTCTCTGATTTTGTGTACTGTGTCCTAGACTGAAGCTCCTGATGAGGGGAACTTCTAACTAGGAGTTTCCCCTAAGTTGTACATGTCTTCTTCACACACCTTTTGCTTACTGGAGCAGCTCGTCGTGCATTCACTAAGACGGTCAGGTCAAATACATGACTGTCCCGTGGTTCGGTTGGCAACGCTCTTGCCTCACACACTGAGTGTCTGTGGTTCAGTCCCCGGCATGGGTTGAAACATTAGCCATGTTTCTTTACACCTGCTGTCCCTGTTTACCTGGGTGTTAGTCGAGTGGTGTGGGTCGCATCCTGGGGGATAAGGTTGAAGGACCGACGTGAAAATAAGGTAGACAGGTCCTCATGACTTTCTTGGGTTATCCTGGGTGGCTGACCCCCCGGGTTAAAAATCCGAATAAATCTTATCTTAGCCTTAAGCAGTGGTTAGCTGACAATGTATTTTCCGCAGCGCTCGGCGGGTCCCTGTTTTCTTTCCCTGCTTCAAAATTTTGTATCGCCTTTACCTTATATATTATTTATTGGTGTTGTCCTGTAAATGAAACGTAAACGAGAAGAAAAAAGTTTTGCAACGAGGATAGAAAACGGAGACCCACCAAGAGCCTAAATCTCTCACTCATTGGCATTTTTCTGTCCGGTGCCATAGCTGTGTCAAAATTGTCTGTACTACCTTGTTGCAGCTCACAGGTTCGAATTTAGAACGTTTCCCTGGTATACATTTATTGTTGTCATTGTGTTCTGTTAGAACTGCTTAATTAATGTTTATAGACGGCAATCAAGTCTGACCTAAATACCGTAGATCGAGAAATATAGAGAAGAAAACTATACCAAAATTATAATGAATCCAATGATGAAGTCGCATTGTTTATAAACTGTCAAAAGTCCCAGTTTATAAGGATGATGAGTCGTACTGGAGCAAAAGGTTGCCCGTTGATGGGTCGTACTGGAGCAAAAGGTTACCTGTTGATGGGTCGTGCTTGAGGAAAAGGTTACCCGTTGATGGGTCGTGCTTGAGCAAAAGGTTGCCCTTTGATGGGTCGTGCTTGAGGAAAAGGTTACCCGTTGATGGGTCGTGCTTGAGCAAAAGGTTACCCGTTGATGGGTCGTACCGGAGCAAAAGGTTACCCGTTGATGAGTCGTACCGGAGCAAAAGGTTACCCGTTGATGGGTCGTACCGGAGCAAATGGTTACCTGTTGATGAGTCGTACCGGAGCAAAAGGTTACCCGTTAATGGGTCATACCCGAGCAAAAGGTTACCCGTTGATGGGTCGTACCCGAGCAAAAAGTTACTCGCTGCACAAAAGAAGGAACACAAAAGATTCACGGGAGAAAGGACCCAGCATTTTCTTGGTTTAGATTTGGGATGTTTTCCCTTTCATACAAATTCCAATACAGTGTGACCCTAAGAGGCTTAGCCGCTAATTTTGTTTACAAATATAAAATATGCCAATGAAGGTTAAAGATTTAAGAAAATAATTGAAGATTATGTCCCAGTTGGTTGGCAAGTTCGTTTTCTGTCAAATAGCCAGAATAAACATTTGTATCAGGCATAACTCTGCCAAATTTAATTTGAGCATAACGAAACAATTATACATAGTTAAATTAATATATAAATGCAAACATGATATAATTTAAGTAACATTATATAAATGTAAACTGATCTGTGATATATAAACAGACGTTAGCTAAAAAAAATTTGGGATTAATGTCAACGAAAAAATTATCCAACTTTCTGTAAAATAATTTCTTGTGAAAGTATTTTTAAAAGAAGCCTGACTTGTTAGGCACTATATATATATATATATATATATATATATATATATATATATATATATATATATATATATATATATATATATATATATATATTTTCAACAAGTCGGTCGTCTCCCACCGAGGCACGGTGACCCAAAAAAAAGAAAGAAAATCCCCAAAAAGAAAATACTTTCATCATCATTCAACACTTTCACCACACTCACACATTATCACTGCTTTTGCAGAGGTGCTCAGAATACAACAGCTTAGAAGCATATACGTATAGAGATACACAACATATCCCTCCAAACTGCCAATATCCCAAACCCCTCCTTTAAAGTGCAGGCATTGTACTTCCCATTTCCAGGACTCAAGTCCGACTATATGAAAATAACCGGTTTCCCTGAATCCCTTCACTAAATATTACCCTGCTCACACTCCAACAGATCGTCAGGTCCCAAGTATCATTCGTCTCCATTCGTATATTATACATATATATTATATATATACTGGTCAATTAGCAAGAACTCATTTAAAATTAAGTCCTTTCTAAAATTTTCTTTTATACGTTTAAAGATATATTTTTTTCATTAATGTTGATGTAAAAATTTACAATTTTGCACCAAAAGGAACTTAGAAAACTTACCTAACCTTATTATAACAAGAACAATTTATTTTAGCCTAACCCAACTAAATATATTTTAGATTTGTTTACAATAATTCAATACTAAACAAACACAGTGAAATATATTTTTTTCGTTAGGTTCAGAATGATTTTGGCGAAATTATTGCATACACAAATTTTCACTTGTCCTATATGGCAAGATGAACGTTGCTATTTAAGCCAAGATCGCAAGTTCTGCCTATTCGGCACGACATATATATATGCAAAACAACCACTCTGAAAAAATAGAGAAATTCCAAGCGCATTCGTGACTACTCACATTATATATATATATATATATATATATATATATATATATATATATATAAATTATATATATATATATTATAAAATAAATATATAATATATATATATATATATATATATATATATATATATATATATATATATATATATATATATATATATATATATATATATATATATATATATATATATATAATATATATATATATATATATATATATATAATGTTATTATAAAAAGCGCAATTTAATTTAGCCTAATCCAGCTAGATATATTTTAGATAAGTTTAATATAATTTAATAAACAAACACAATGAAATATATTTTTTTCGTTAGGTTCAGAATGTTTTTTTGGAAAATTATTGCATACACAAATTATCGCTTGCCTTATTCAGCATGAAAAGCGTTGCTTTTTAAGCCAAATTCGCAAGTTTTACCATTTCGGCACGATATATATATATATATATATATATATATATATATATATATATATATATATATATATATATATATATATATATATGTGTGTGTGTGCTCACCTAGTTGTATTCACCTAGTTATGGTTGCAGGGGTTAGTAGAGCCACAGCTCCTGGCACCGCCTCTTCACTGGCCGCTATAGGTCACACTTTCTGCACCATGAGCTTTATCATACCTCTTCTTAAAGCTATGTATGGATCCTGCCTCTACCACATCACTTCCCAGACTATTCCACTTCCTGACAACACTGTGACTGAAAAAATACTTCCTAACATCCCTGTGATTCATCTGAGTCTTCAGCTTCGAACTGAAACCCCTTGTTGCTGTGTCCTATCTCTGGAACATCCTGTTTCTGTCCACCTTGTCGATTTCTCTCAGTATTTTATGTCATGCAAACCTTTGCACTTTCTCTAGTTTCCATACTTGCTTGCCTAGGTATGGGTTCCAAACTGGTGATGCATACTCCAATATAGGCCTAACGCACACGGAGTATAGGATGCCTTTCTTAGGTGTGCTATGAGCCCGTATGCTGCAGCCGTTATTTGGTTGATGTGCGCCTCAGGAGATGTGCCAGGTGTTATACTCACCCCAAGATCCTTTTCCTTGAGTAAGGTTTGTATTCTCCGGCCCCCTACACTGTACTCCGTCTGAGGTCTTCTTTGCCTTTTCTATGTGTGTGTGTGTGTGTGTGTGTGTGTGTGTGTGTGTGTGTGTAATAAGTGTTTAACAAATAAGATGAATTAAAAATAATGGGAAATAAAGAAAAGACAAACATTGTAAGCTTCCTTTGGTCAACGTTTTTCACAATGTACACCTGAATTCTATCGCTCAAATCTTGTTTCACAAGATCCGTTTTTCCCCTTCATTAGCATCAGCAGTGAACTGTTTGCATTCTAAAATAAAGGAATGAGGATAAAAAAAAAAATAAGTATATACATATAAGAAGTAAGGATGAGAAAGATTTTTTTTCTATTTGCAGAGTAATGGGAGTGGAGAGTCGAGTATTAAAGTGGTGCCACAACCCACTCCACACACCACAGTAAGTAATAAACTCAACATCAATCTCATTCAACTTAAAAAGATAGAGTGAAAAATAATTCAAGCGAAAAATAATTCAAGAAAAATAATTCAAGGGAAAATAATTCAGGGGAAAATAATTCAAGGGAAAAATAATTCAAGGGGAAAAATAATTCAAGAAAAATAATTCAAGGGAAAACAATTCAAGTGAAAAATAATTCAAGGGAAAATAATTCAAGGAAAAATAATTCAAGGGAAAAATAATTCAAGGGAAAATAATTCAGGGGAAAATAATTCAAGGGAAAATAATTTAAGGGAAAAGTACAAGGGAAAAATAATTCAAGAAAAATAATTCAACAGAAAATAATTCAAGTGAAAAATAATTCAAGGAAAAACAATTCAAGGGAAAAATAATTCAAGGAAAAATAATTCAAGGGAAAAATAATTCAAGGAAAAATAATTCAAGTGAAAAATAATTCAAGGAAAAATAATTCAAGGAAAAATAATTCAAGGGAAAAATAATTCAAGGAAAAATAATTCAAGGAAAAATAATTCAAGGAAAAATAATTCAAGGGAAAAAGTCATTTAGATGAAAAAAAAATGTCCACATGAAAAAAAAATCAAATTTACGCAATATAAAACATCAATAAAATAAAAACTCAGGGAGGTAAAAAAAAATTATTTTTTTTACTGCGGTGTTTCACAATTAATATCAGCGCTGTATAGCCCTTGTGGTTTAACGCTTCTTTTTGATTATAATAAAATTCACAATTCATGGAAATAAAGAATTTTCTTAGCAAGGAAAAAGGATAAATTACAGAAATAACTTAGAATAAATAAAAAAAAAAATTAAATAAAATTTATATAATGTTAAATATCAAAATTTAAAAACTCAGTGACATAAATAATTTTTTAATATATTTTTACTGCATTACTTAATAAATTAAGAAATTAATTATAGAATTAAAATAAAATTAAACCAAAAAAAAAAATAAAGAATTGTTATAATAATTTTTAAAGGAGTGAAGCAGTAAGCCAGCGTAAGGCCTCGGTCAGATGACCATAAGTTTCAGTGGCGGGTCATCATATGACTAAGACCCGCGTCAGGAAACACTTGTCCTGTTTCCTGATATACTTTACCTAACCTAAAAAAAAATAATCATGAGGGTGGGTAACTTGACGCTGCTGGAGCGCTCGTTCTTAGCATGCAATATCTAATATTAATATTTTACTATAAAATTGGTTAAAAGAGGAAAGAATAGTATATGAGAATTTATATAGACATGTAAATTACAAATAATTATATAACTAAACTCAGTACAGTAAATGTCTTTATACAGAAACCAGAATTTTTAATAAAATATATATCAATATATAAAGATAAATCAAGGAAGAGGGAAACTGTGATAAAGTGATGAAGTAGAGTAGGTCACAGTAAACTAGTAATGTAAAATAAATATAAAACAGTAAATGAAGGAGTTACAAAGCTTGGTATTTTTAACTAGGTACAGAAATATATAATACATTACTTCACAAATTTCAAAATGTATGTGTATATGCTCGGAGAAGCTTATGCTGTACTTTCTTCAAGATTGATGGGCTGAATGCATCAATTCCAAGTTGAGGGACTAATTACCTTAAACTCCTCCTCTCTTTACACAGTTCTTCTCTGTATTGAACTGATGAAGCCACTGGCTGACGAAACGTTTCCTCAGTAAAGATTTCCAAATGTTGCATGTCTCATTCTTCATGATGATATGTAAACACACGAACGGAAGCCCAGAAACAATAAGTGATGTAGCAGAAATGGCCAAAACAGAAACGAAACTACATCAAAACAACAATGAATGAAAATGGTTGTAGAGCAAATAAAAATACAAATAAAAAAGAACAACGAGTGCTCATCGATTACAGAAATGTACATGGAATCAAAGAGAGGATAGTTAAGTGTTAGTAGAGGAACATGAAATTATACCAGGGAACATATGGGGTCAGGTCAGCCCAGAAGATACTGGAATGAAACTACTCATCAGATGAGAGTGAAGATATTGAGAAAACTCATGACACGTTAAAAATCATGTGGCTTGACAACATAACATGGTTACAGAGAGGAACATCAGTAGAGAGAGAAAATAGCAAGGATTTCGAACAGTCTGCTCAAGAATGAATAACTTCTGAGCAGTAGGTTCTTATGTGGTTATGTGGTTCTTATATTCGAGCAGGAAGATATGAAGGAGGCATTAAATTACATCCCTGCATCATTGACATGCATTCTGACTACAGTGACGGAGATGATTGCCAGGAGGGACAGGAGAAGAGCTTCCTCAGCAAAACTTAACACTTATTCAGGGGTGGAAAATCTCGTCTTGAATCCACTGGAGTTTGTAAGAGAACTAAGGGTAAAATAACTTATCCATGGCTGGATATGGTGCACAAATTGAAATTAAGCTTCAAAGAAACTAAAATACACTAAGAAGGAAAATCATTCCTATAAAAAATGTATTAGAAAAGAGTTTTATTACCAAGCTTAGTAAAGTTTGTAAAATGCTAATCCTGGAAATTTGACTTCTTATCCTCTTCCACAAGACGAATCTAAAGAAACCCAGACTATCCCTCTCTCCGTCTGCCTTAGTGGGAAAAATTTCCCATTTCCTGAAATTCAGTCTAGTTTTTTCATAGTTTCAGTCGTAGTGTTGTGATAGTTGTCTCTTCCCGGTGGAAACTGCATAATCTTAGGTCATGTCAGTTAACCTTCCTTTAAGGCAGCGAACGTATCTGGCAAGGCCTCTGACGGAAGAATTACCGGAGGTTGCCTGCAGATCCGGTTTATTTTCCAATATTATTACCCAAAAGACGATTGCATAGTGTTCTTTTATAATTAGGCGGCTTCACTAAGAGTAGATTAGTCAGTTCTGGAGATGCCATCCTGGTGGTGTGCACCGAGTAAGTTAAGAGCTGGTTTCCCTGGATCAACACTACTATCTGCCGCTGAGGAGGTGACTGTGATTCAGAGTGCGTATTTGGTTTCCTTTTTCGTTCATTTTCAAATATAATAATCACAGAGGTATCTCCATTTTTTTAACCTTATGATAAATGAGAATATAGCTCATTCTCGAGGATCCCAAGTAACTGGAACACCCTTCACCGAATCCAGTATGGCCTTGGACCCTAAAAATCCGGAATCGTTTTGGGCCAATCACTTGTCCGAATCTCGTACCGGCGTTCTACCTACTCCCTCTAGCACCTCTTGACACTTGTTGTATCTTAACTCGGCTTCTCCCTTGACGCAACTGTATCTTTTCTCGACACTTGTCGACTTTATAGCATTTGTCTCCAGAGCTTTTTCCAGCATGCAAACAAACATGAGCACACACATACGTACTGTCAAATAACACCGTAAACGTTATTTGTTCAATGAGCGCAGTATGGAAAAAAAAGACGGTTGGTTCGTACACTTCTGACTCTGACGCCATCTTAGTCATTACTAACAAAACAATAACAGAACATGGCAAAGCGATTAGACATCAC
>NC_091325.1:16321827-16364327 GCF_038502225.1 Cherax quadricarinatus
AGCCAGTGAGAGGGGAAGAACCAGGTACAGAGACAGGGAAGGTAAAATGAGGAGGTGGAAGAAGGGAAGGAGGGGTTAAAGGACCCTTTTTTGACTTCTGAGAAGTAGAGGGACGATTGGGAGGTGTTGTAAGAGATCTCGTCGATACCGAGGCTTGTGAGGGAGAACACGAAGAAGCGAGAACAGACTGAGGCATTGAAGTAGGGACGTCTGAGCCCAGGACAGTAAAAGAATTAGATACAGGAGTGACTATGGGAGAGGTAACCACAGAGGAGACTGCAGAAGATGGGACCCCAGAAGTGGGGGGACGTTTTGAAACACGGGAATAAGAATATATAGTGCCGAATAGGTAAAAACCGTTCAATTAGCAAAAACTAATTTAAAATTAAGTCCTTTCTAAAATTTTCTCTTATACATTTAAAGATACATACTTTCATTCATGTTAATATAAAAATTAATGATTTTGTACCAAATGAACCTTAGAAAACTTATTATACCAAGTGCAATTTATATACATATATACATACATACATACATACATACATACGCACGTTAATAGAAAACAGTTCAGAATTATTTCAAGCCTAAGAATATATAATGGCGATAAGCTTTTTGTTTTTTATTCGGTGTATAAAAAGGATCCATTATATCAGCAGTACATATCATTATTACATTTATGGTAGGGAGGAGAGGGGACAGCGCTTGACTCTCTGGTGTCATACAGTGCCTGGGATGGCTGGATGGCACTCAGTGTCAATAAACTGAAATGGAAAGTAGACCGAATTCCTTTGATTAAAATCCTTCGCCGGTATCCAGACACCTTTATAAATGAAAACAGAAGAACATAAGAATGGAGGAAGATTGGGGCTGCCCAACCATACTGAGAGATGGCAGTTCCCAAGTGATAGCAACTCCAGCTCTGCTGGAACGAAACCTTTGAAACTCCCGTAGCTGATGAATTTGTATTGGCGTACTTGATGGTATCTTGGTATCCCAACTCGGGTTGGCAGGATACGGTACATGAGCTCTATTCGTGGTGGAATATGACAGGAGAAACGTAGCACTGGTTCCCACTGTGTAACCATCATGTAGAATAATGTAACAATGCATTTCTGATGTTTCCAATTCTGCTAAATAAAAAACCAGGCCTACTGGCCCATAAAACAGGCCAAAAGGCCTGTAAAACAGACCTAAACTCCTATAAAACAGGCCTACAGGCCTATAAAATAGGCCTACTGGCCCATAAAGCAGGCCTACTGGCCTATAAAGCATTTCTATTAACCTATATTTGGCATGGCCTAGGCAAACCCAACCCTTAGCATACGTATATTTGAGAGAAGCAAGTGCAGGAGGGAGAGTGTGTGTGTGTGTGTTTGTTTCACAGGGAAGCCTGCTTGGGCCATTGTTATGGATTGTCTACTTCAATGACCATCTCATCCCAGAATCCCATGCATATGCAGACAACTGTATTCTGACATTTACTTACCGAAGAGAGGAACTGCTACCTGCTCTAAGCTACATCAGTCACCAGCTAAGAGCTATATCAGTTTGGGGAAACCGATGGCAGGTAACATTTGTTCCTGAGAAAACACAAATGATTATGGTCTCTGGGCACCAGAATGGTAATGTCGGAGTAGTAGCAAGCATGAATGCGAGTGTGTTAGTACCTGGGGACGAAGTTGATTTCTTTGGAGGGAAATTTGACTCTAAATTGACCATGAAGAACCACGTTGTAAATCTTGCAAACAAGACAACCAGGAAACTTACAGCTCTTCGACGTATCTCTCATCGGCTCGACAGTAGAGGTTGCAAGATCCTATACAGGGCACAAGTACACTCACACCTTGAGTATGCTCCATTTTCTTGGATTGCCTGCCCCCTCCCCCTCAAATCCGCGACTCATTGACTGAACAGAGAACAGAGCAAGACACCTCATCTCTCGTCTGGACCCAGCCTGGATAGATCTGTCATTTCAGCAGAGTCTTCAACACCGGAGGAATGTGGGGTGGCCTTACTGTTATGTACAAGGTCAATATTGTCAAAGTACCACTCCTGGCTCTGCTCAGAGGACAGCGAGCAGAGAACTTCTACACAGCAAGACGGGCAGCAACAAGTAACTTCAGTCTGTACCTTTCTCCAGACCATCACTTCATCTGAAATCATTTATTCCTAGGACTCGTATCTGGAACATGTTCGTACAACATAATGATGTCAACGAAATAATGTCAGATGATCAAATGCAATTGCTGGCCCACAGATGGCTCCACCTTAATCCAGTTCCCTGCTTGTATGTCTCATGACAATAAAAAGGCTTTTAAATGAGCTGATGTAGGTAACAGCTCTTAGCTTGTAAATAAAGTTAAGAATCCTTGTCCTAACCTTGTTAAATTTACCCTGTGTAAAAGAGACGGAGAGAGGGAGAGAGAGAGAGAGAGAGAGAGAGAGAGAGAGAGAGAGAGAGAGAGAGAGAGAGCTAGCTGGGACCACGACTCGCCATCCCGTAGTGTCGTCAGTGTGAAAGTTATTAGGTCAATCAGGTTATAAAATGAATGTTTATGACATTGCGGACGTAAAATGGTGATTGAATTTAGTGCGTCGGTCAGATCACATCACTGAAAAATCATTACATTATAATTGCACTCATGAGGAGGAAGGAGGTGGCGCAAAACCCGTAGGGAGTCAATCAACGCCTGTGAGGCAATCAGGTTTCATCTAAGGAGAGATCAGACCCAGTTCCTTGAATCAAAAGCCTCTCACTGGCACCAATGAACCTTTCTTAAAGAGGCACTAAAAGACCAGCATTATCGTAAAAATTAATGTATTCAAGGGAAGGCGGTAAACTCGTAGGAGTCATAAAGTGCCCGGGAAAAAGACGTAATCAGGTTCGACCCAAGAGGAGCGTAGCTTCAGTTCCTTGGATCAAAAGCTCTTCACTAGCACAAAGACACTCCTCTGCCCCCCCCCTTCTTTGAAGAGAGCTCAGCATTCTCAGCACTCAGGTGTTCTCTGCACTCAGGTGCTCTCGGCACTCAGGTGCTCTATGCACGCAGCTGCTCTCTGCACTCAGCTGCTCTTTGCACTCAGCTGCTCTCTGCACTCAGCTGCTCTTTGCACTCAGCTGCTCTCTGCACTCAGCTGCTCTCTGACATCCATATCAAACATACCAAGGCTGAGGACAATAGAAACCTTTTTTTGTTTTGTCTGACAACATTAATTTTATGCAGTTAACTTATTTAGTTCTCTGAGCAGCTTCATCAGTTGCTAATTTAACGTTTGCATGCTGCAGTATTTATCTGATTTATTCTACCTCTGAAACTTATTCTTCCCGTCTCCTCTGACTGGGCCCACGAAGAGCCCCACTTGTCAACAATGCCTATACCAAATTTACATCTTTCATGCTAACTGTACTGCCTGTCGGTCAACCATCCTTGATCCCACAAGCATCTCTTACAACATCGTGTGTAGCCACTTTGTTGCAGGTCGCTTGTGCAAGACCTTACTAAAGTCGGTATAAAATCTACCACTTAAATAAATGGTTCAGCTCAATCCAGAGTTGTGGTGTATTTACCAACGTTAATTTAAAAACCACAGGATGAGAGATATATCGTGGCTTCACGTCATTTTTTCAAACAGAGTTCTACCTGCATATAAAATTTATCTATACGTAATATTACATTCGGGTTCCTCTACCTATTAGTATTAACCCATTTATGATAACGATCTAAATTCCCGGCTCAATCCTCAGTCTGTTTTTATGTACGAGAATTGAAAGCATGAGAAAAATGTTTCATATGCGCCTAGTTCTGGAGTAAACACTTAACTCTGGCACTCTGGGGAAGAGATCATAAATCAAAGTGCCACTTTAAGAAGCATCTCGCTCCCCATTCTCTACCTTTACGGGAAAAGATCGAACAATAACACTTTGAAATTATATATGAGAAAGCGCTAAACCTGTAGGAATCATGCAACGCCTGTTTTACATGATGTATGTAATCAAGTATGATCCGAGGAAGGGGAGAGAGTAATTCGTATTCCTCGGCTTATGAGCCTTTCACTAGCAACGAGGGTAAGAAAACTGAAGGTAAAAAGAATCTTCCAAACACACTCTTCTCACACACTTCCCTCAACACACTTGCTTCTTACACTCGCTCCCAGATTGCCCATTCACTTTCCCATCTCCGAAAATCAAGTGGATCGTCCGGCAATCTTATATTAATTTTGTTATTCTCAATCTTGCTTGTAAGCTCTTAAGGTGTGAGAGGTGAGAAGATTGGTCACTGATAGCTTCCAAGGAAGGTGTCTGGTGAGAGGCATTTCAGCAGAGGCAGTAAATGAGGGAAGGATCTTGCCGAATGGGAGGTAATGCAGGGGAAAGATGCTATGCTCTGGGATAATTATCCAGGGTATAGAATAACTATATTAATGCTAACATTATTCAAAATATTTATATCTCAAAGTTAGAAAAATATAAATTTGTCTAAAAGATGCCACAGCAAGACAAATACATTTTGAAATACATGTGATCTGATTAAAAATAATTCTTGTCCATTGCGAACGGCATATGCGCGCTCGCTTAGATTAAATGTTTCCGCCATGGGGAAGTGGAACAGAATTCCTCCTCCGTAAGCCATGCGTGTCGTAAGAGGCGACTAAAATACCAGGAGCGAGGGGCTAGTAACCCCTTCTCCTGTATAAATTACTAAATTTAAAAAGAAAAGCTTTCGTTTTTCTTTTTGAACCACCCTGCCTCGGTGGGATACGGCCGGTGCGTTGAAAGAAGATTTTTACATTTTTTAAAGTATTTGCCTGTTTGAAGGGTGAAAGTGAAGGTAAGATTATTATAATCAAGGGGGAAGCGCTAAACCCGTAGGATTATACAGCGCCCAGGGGGGGATGTGGAAGGCATTCAGGCTTAATTCGGGGAACTGGAGCACAGATTCAATTCCCTAAATCAAGAGCCCCTCACCAACATCAAGGAACCTTCCATGAGGGGAGTGAAGGTAAGAGACCCTGTAGAGCAACCTATTAATGAAACAACGTTTCGAACTGCTACGTTTTTCATCAAGTCATAGGTTTATTTTTTTTTATTAACACATCTGCCGATGTCCACCAAGGCAGGGTGGTCCGAAAAAGAAAAACTTTCATCATTCACTCCATCACTGTCTTGCCAGAGGTGTGCTTTACACTATAGTTAAGTCATAGGTATGACTTGATAAGAATATAAGAAAGAAGGAACACTGCAGCAGGCCTACTGACCCATGCGAAGCAGGTCCATGTCCCCCACTGGATTAGCCCAATGACCCACATAGTTAGGTCACTTCCACTTAAGGAAGGAGCACGGCATCAGACCTAGTAGCACAAGCTAGTCAGGTCCAACTCACACCCACCCACAACCACTCATGTATTTATCTAACCTATTTTTAAAACTACACAACGTTTTAGCCTCCATAACTATACTCGGGAGTTTGTTCCACTCATTCAGAACTCTATTACCAAACCAGTGCTTTCCTATATCCTTCCTGAATCTGAATTTTTCCAACTTGAAACCATTGCTGCGAGTCCTGTCTTGGCTGGAAATTTTCAGCATGCTATTTACATCCCCTTTATTTATTCCTGTTTTCCATTTATACACCTCGATCATATCCCCCCTAATTCTACGCCTTTCTAGAGAGTGCAGATTCAGGGCCCTCAATCTGTCCACATAGTGAAGATTTCTGATACATGGGATCAACTTTGTCATTCCCTTCTGTACGTTTTCCAGTGCATTTATATCAATTCTGTAATACGGTGACCAGAACTGTGCAGCATAATCTAAACGAGACCTAACCAAGGATATATAGAGTTGAAGATTAACCTGAGGACTTGTTATTTATACTTCTAGATATGAAGCCAAGGATTCAGTTAGCTTTATTGCGAACACTAATGCACTGTTGTCTTGGTTTTAGATTACTGCTAACTAGAACTCCTAAATCCTTTTCGCAGTCAGTAGTATTAAGATCTACATTATTTAGTTTATATGTGGCATGGTTATTTACCTGTCCAACATTTAGAACTTTGCATTTGTCAATATTAAACTGCATCTGCCACTTCTCCGACCATTGCGTCAGTCTATTCAAGTCATCCTGGAGTGCTCTAGTGTCCTCATTAGAATGAATTGGACGGCCTATTTTGGTGTCATCCTCAAATTTGCTTATGTCGCTATTTATTCCCTCATCTATGTCGTTTATGAAAATTGTGAACAACAACGGGCCCAACACTGACCCCTGTGGAACACCGATCGTGACGCTTCCCCACTCTGATTTCTCCCCATTTATGCAAACTCTCTGCTGCCTATTTGTCAACCACGCCTCTACCCAGGAAAAAATTTCTCCTCCTATTCCGTGTGTCTTAAGTTTCCTCAATAGCCTCTGGTGTGGAACTCTATCGAAAACCTTACTGAAGTCCATATACACAATATCACATTCATTACCATGATCTACCTCCTCAAACACCTTAATGAAAAAGTTAGTAAATTCGTAAGACAGGAACGCCCCTTTGTAAAACCTTGTTGAGATTCATTAATCAATTTATGCCTATCAAGATGGCTACGAATTGCTTCGGCAATTATCGATTCCTTAAATTTTCCCACTATGGAGGTAAGGCTTATTGGTCTATAGTTCGAATCTAAGGACCTGTCACCTGCCTTGTAAATAGGTATTATATTTGCCATTTTCCACTTATCAGGCACTATGCCAGTTTGAAGTGATATGTTGAAAAGATTAGCCAAAGGTATGCTAAGTTCCTCTTTACATTCCTTTAACACCCTTGCAAACAGTTCATCAGGGCCTGGGGACCTGTTAGGTTTTTATTTCTCTATTTGTCTGAGGACCATGTCACTACTTACCGCAATCGTACATAGTTTATTATCATCCTGTTCTACATAACCTATTATTTCAGGAATTTCACTAGTATTTTCCTGAGTAAAAACTGAAACGTTTTCCCAGTAAAGGCTTCTTCTGCCAAGTGTCTTTTAATTGAAGTAACCGCAGCCAGTAGGTGGTAAAACGGTATATACAGAGAAAGAAGACTTTTATTAGTAAGCTTTTGCATCTACACGAAGCTTGATAATGACTCAAATAGGTAAAACATGATAATAAAATCTTTTGTTGTATGTTTCTTAACAAAGTGTTTCTCTTTTTTCATTATTTTAAGTAGCACGCCATTTAGATCCAGCCTGACTGGTGCAAATAACAACAGACCATCTGTAGACACGACATTTCCAGGTATTTTGTAAATGTGTGTGTGTGTGAGGGGGGTGTAAATACCTCAATCTAATTAGGAGAAAAGCATTAGAAAAAAAATACAAATAGCCCGCACATAAGGGAGAGGAGTTATGCCGACGTTTCGGTCCGACTTGGACCATTTACAAAGTGATTTTTGTAAATGGTCCAAGTTGGACAGAAACGTCGTCGTGAGCTTCTCTCTCCAATGTGCGGGTTATGTATGTATTGATCCAGTATCGGTATTGTGCCTTTTTGTTCTTTCTAGATAAAGAACTGTCATTCGCTTCATTCCACTGGCAAGAAGAAACCGTAAATACATGGTATTCCATTGAGCAATTGCATATTAAAGTATTATAGAAAAAAATAGTATTTATCATGGCTCACTCCTTGGGGTTAATCAGTTCTTTGGATTATAAAAATTCTTAATTAAGAAACTTCAATGAAAAATCAAAATATTCAGTTGTTAATTCACTTTCTGCGAAATATAATAATGAATATATTTCTTAAATAGGAAAGAGAAGATGCAAGTGAATCTACGTTCTTTAAACGTAAATAAAAATATTTCAAGTTAGTCTTCTATAAAATTCATGCATAGGTAAAAATAATATATATTTACGATTCTGTTGGGGATCAAATCTGTTCTATCAATAACTACAGAAAGACATTATTAAGATAACCTATTGTTATAATGATTTGTTAGCAGGCTGAGCGACGTACATTGTTTACCTGCTTGGCCTCTAGTGGTCAGTTCCCAGTATATGAAGACACTTGGTGGAGAATAAAACTTTATTATAGACATTTCGCTCTAGCTAGAGTGAGACGTAGCCTATAATTAGAGTCTGCTCTGCAGTGAGTCAGTTTCTACTCTGCTTGTTAGTATTATCTCAGTTCCCAGTGCAAGTAATCAAGGAACGCTCGACATCCACATGATCATTACACACACACACACACACACACACACACACACACACACACACACACACACACACACACACACACACACACACACACACACAAGGACTGGGGAAGGGCAAAGAAGACCGCAGACAGAGTGTAGGCTAGGTGGCCAAAAACTGCAAATATCACTCAAAGAAAAGAATCTTGCTGTGAGCATAATACTGAGCACATCTCCTGAGGTGCACATCAACCAGATAACTGATGCAGCATATGGGCGCCTGGCAAACCCAAGAATAGCGTTCCGACACCTCAGTAAAGAATCGTTCAAGACACTGTACACCGTGTTCGTAAGGCCCATACTGGAGTATGCAGCACCAGTCTGGAACCCACACCTGGTCAAGCACGTCAAGAGAAAATGCAAAGGTTTGCAACAAGACTAGTCCCGGAGCTAAGGGAAATGCCCTACGAGAAAAGGTTAAGGAAAATCGGCCTGACTACGCTGGAGGACAGGCTGGTTAGGGGAGACATGATAACGACATATAAAATACTGCAAGTAATTGATAAAGTGGACAGAGACAGGATGTTCCAGAGATGGGACAGAGAAACAAGGGATCACAATTGGAAGTCGAAGACTCAGATGAGTCAAAAGGATGTTAGGAAGTATTTCTTCAGTCAGAGTTGTCAGGAAATAGAATAGTCTGGAAAGTGAGGTAGCGGAGGCAGGAACCATACATACTTTTAAGACGAGGTATGATTAAGCTCATGGAGCAAGAAGAGGACCTATTAGTGACCAGTGAAAAGGCGGGGCCAGGAGCTATGAATCGACCCTTGCAACCACAAATAGGTGAGTACACAAGCACGCACGGACGCACGCGCCCGCCCTCGGCTAATAGTGTCCCATCGGTGCCTTTTCGGAGATGCCCTTCTAAGTTGATATCACCTCTGGCACGACTCGCAGCACCAACATCAACAGCCAGCAGACAGAAGGAAGCCATGATTACCAAGACTTTGTTGACTGACACCGGTTATAGAGCCATTAGAGTCATTGCTCAAAGTCAGCTTCAACACAAAGCAGAGGATACCCCCAGTTAACACACCTGGTCTCTCACCTCTTTCCAGAAGGTTCAGAGGGTGAAGCGATCATGGGACATCTGATTAAGTGTTTATTTACTCACCCTAGCAACTATAAGATATAACAGACGCAACAAAGTACACTCAGATACGACGCAGTAAGCGACATAAACGAAAACAGAACACTTCTCTAGCAGTTACAAGAGCTCATCCCAATGAAGGCAATGGTTTATTCATTGCCTTAATCATGACTGCAGTTCTTCACCAGCTGCATCGGCAGCTGGGACCTTGCATCACACTACATGACCTTGTTACCCTCGTGTCTGCAACACTCCTGCCATTCGTCTCTTGAATGCCAATTCACGGCTTCCTTATTTGCTGCCAAGTCGACTTTCGTTCCTGCCTTCCTCGTGCCCCTCACCGCCGCCGCATCAATAACCACAGCTGGGAGAGACTCCTGCCTGCCTCATGATCCCCACAGCATCATCTGCAGTGTCGTCTAGAAAGACGTTCTAGCCGACGACAACGTCTTTCCCCGGAGTACCTAGACTTCATTTTCTAATGCCAGGATGCAGCAGATTGGACCAGTTCACTTGCACTTTATTTCTCGACTGCAGCTGTAATTAAACTCTCCAGATCACAAGTTATATTAAATATTCCAGGAAGACCAAGTGTCCTTGATGGTGATGGTGCCTCGTTTGGCTAAAAAATGTCTACTGACGCAGGTTCTTGATAGATTATGCTCCGCTCAGTGATTAAGTATCGTCTGCCGTACCAAGGAAAGGCTTTCCACTCAGGTGAAAAAATTAAAGTTAGAGCACATAGCAAAATTTTTGCCAACAATCTCACTTTAATGTAGAAAGGAATTATGTAAGTTGGAATACTGAATTTTGTAGTGGGACTATTTAGCTGTTTCCAGAGTTTTGTTTAATTCTCGTACAGCATCTTCAAAATCTTGAGTTTCCTTTAAGAGGCGCGTGAGTTCCCCTGTCTCCTAATATAAATTTTTTTGTCCTTATATTCCTTAATTCATGGTATAACTTTACAAATCTTTGAGGACAATTGTCTTGTCTACAACACAACTGTCCTCAAAGATTTGCGATAGTAATTATGGACCAGGTAGATTATAGGGAAAAAAATAATGTATTAGAAGACAGGGGAACTGACGTGCCCCTTAATGACCCAAAATCAAGGGGGGTCCACCTGATGAGAGTTTCATGCGTGAAGAATTTACAACTAGCTCACAAACTGGAAAGAAAACTTCACACGACATTTTAGTTTGTCCTGGAGCATCATGAAGAGAGTGAGAGAAAAAGAAAGGTAGGCGAAAATTTCAGGCATCCGTACAGCAACTAGATGTAATTAGGAGGCTGCCCGATCTGAGGAGGGTATCCCTGAGTTGCATAACCCCAGCTCACTCTACCTCAACATAGAGAACAGCAATAGTGCAGAGCATGGCTTAAGTCTCCAATGCAGCAACATATTAGCAATTAGTATTTGAAATGAATCAGAAGAGGCCTTCACAAATTACCACAAGAAACTAATACCCCAATTTCGTCAATAAAATGACAAATTAGGACAAAGACCCAAATAAATTCAAACCACCCACTAAGAAACACGAACTTTGAAGACCAACTGAAGAGTTTTACCTCAGAAAACAATATCCTAAACTACACCAGCACGTTAAGTTCGATGCAGCTCAGAAACTGCACTCAGAAGTTATTCCATGATAAATTGTATTTTATTATCATGGGGGAACGCTAAACCCGTAGGGATTATACAGTACTTGTGGGGGGGGGTATGGAAGGCATTTAGGTTTACTTCGGGGAATTGGAGCCCAGATCCAACTGCCTAGATCAAGAGCCCCTCACCAGCATCAAGGAACCTGCCTTGAAGGGCCAGAAAATGCTATTTCAATTTTCCCAATTTCTTCCATAAAAAAATGAAAATTTGGTCCTACACAGAACAAAATCAATGCAAACTGTTCTCTAAGACTGAACAGCATTTTAGGAAATAACTATTATTTAGGCTAACATTTATATTTTCTTGCGATGATCTTGAGGGAAGAGAATTACATTATATTATATAAGATTCAACCTAAGATAACCCAGTCAAGTTACTGACTTATATCTGATCCGGAGAGACATTTTCAGGTTATTTCACGGGAAAAAAATATATTTCAAAGTTCATAACTAAAGGACTATTCATCCGATCGGTTTTAAAATTTCAACTCCGGTGAACTACTAGTAAGTGAAGGTTTGTGGAACAGTTGCAAATGCAGTTGTCCCATGCTCAGTTTTATACAGACCAATCCCGACACTGGTTGCAATGTTATAGACTTTAGAAAGCTGCTTTCTGATCGGTTGTAAAATGTCAACACTCGTGTATCCTAGTCGGAAGAAGGTAGGTATTGTTGAGGAATTATTATTATGGGTGAGTGGTAAACACCTTGAGATTATACAGCGCCTATGTGGGGTAGGGAGAAAGGCATTCAGGCTTAATTCAGGGAATTGGAGCACAAATTCATTTCCCTAGATCAAGAGCCCCTCACCAGCACCAAGGAACCTCATTTGAGGGGATGGTTAATGGAGCGTGTTGGCACTATTTTGCCCCTTCTAATCTCCAGATGGCTGAAAATTACTCTGAAATATGCCTCCTTTAGGAGGATGCCTTAAATGCTTTCTTAACCACATAATTAGAGATGGTAAACTGGGCAAGAATTTATTTCGACATTTCGCCCAGTGTTGCGATCCCTACCATAATCATTCATATGGGTTTAAGAGTGAGAGAAGCCAGTACAAAAGGAAGGTAGGATAAGTCCCAGGAGAGAACTTGTCGAAGTGAAAAAGTGTGTTTATAGCTTCTCTTACTCCCGGTCTTTCATTAGCTAATGATGCAGCGATCCTGAGATGGTTTCATGATTGCTCTTTGTACCCATTAATTGTCAATTTACGCGAAGAGAAAAGCTATTAAATGAATCACAGAGAGAGGACGAAAAGTTGGCTAGTGCTGTAGTGCTGTCTCTGGTATATGTGTACGTAGTGCTTATGATATACATGTCTATGTTGTGTATAGGAGTATGTATACAATATGTAGTGCTAATGATGTGCATGTGTATATTCTGCTTATGTTGTATTTGTGTATATTGTGTTCATGGTGTACATATGTATGCAGCGTTACATATATACATGTGCATATACTTATAGATATTTAATAATACGCAAATGCGTGGCTAATGTTGAATTAATGGACTAAGTTGACCCTAACATGATAGTTACAACCACAAAATAACTAAGATTAAGTGATCTATGGATATCAGTGGGGATGTCTACTGTGATATGTGTACTGTGACATGTGTACTGTGACATGTGTACTGTGACATGTGTACTGTGACATGTGTACTGTGACATGTGTACTGTGACATATCTACTGTGACATGTGTACTGTGACATATCTACTGTGACATGCCTACTGTGACATGCCTACTGTGACATGCCTACTGTGACATGCCTACTGTGACATGCCTACTGTGACATGCCTACTGTGACATGCCTACTGTGACATGCCTACTGCGATATGCTACGATCAATGTCAGTGAAATATTCCCATTATTCATATACATAGTATAATATTCCTTGGGAAGCTTTACAATTAATGATATCGTGCTGGGGAATGGTCAGGTCGCCAAGTCTGATCTAGAAAGGGAAGAGAACTAGACAGAAATAGAAAAGTCTGCAGATGTAATATCAAATGGATCCTGGTTGGTTAAGGAATTAAACCGGCAGACAAGAGGATTTCACCCTCCAGACGAATCACACCTCGAAAGATCTTACTCAATTTCCCCCGGAAAAATGATCCAACATCTTTCTCGTTCTCTCTAAGAAGACAGGAGTCTCGGCGCATACCTTCATGTTCGACATCTTCAAGTTCACCCCATAGCATTACTCTATAGCCATTCGTTGCATCAATGTAGTAAAAGTAGACAGTAGACCTGCCACGAACCAATCATGAGAACTGTATCTCCACCTTCATATCTTCTCGCTGGAGATTCATTGGGCCATTAATGGTTTACGCGGGATCGAGCCCCTTCGCCTTAAGATCTACGCCGACTCCTCCAGGAAACCACTGAACGGATCCACTAATGAGATCCGGGTCAGCTAGTATTTTCTGTGAAAACAAAGAAAAGGGAAAAGGTGGTAAAGACGAGGAGGTTCAGTGCAAGCAGACAGCCAGTCTAGTGTAGGCAGTCTAGACTCTAGACCATTTGAGTACAGGTATAGGCAGTGTAGTGGAGGTTCATGTCATCTACGAATAGATACAGTTAGGGTAATAGAAAAACATACCGCCTGTCTACAAGTGCAGTATTTGTAGTTGGAATACAGTTTACTTATCTGCAAGTACAGCCAGTGTACTGGACGCCTAATAGGCATTTCTACAGGTACAGCCAATGTATTGAAGGTATAGTTGGTATTTCTAAGGTACAACCAATGCAGCGGAAGTATAGATCAGTCTACAGTGTAATGTACGTATAAGAAACATGTCTACGTATACATATCACCTCTCTACAGGTATAAAAAGTATAGCAAAGGCCATATCTACAGATACATAAAATGTAGTGGAGGGACAGGCCGCCTGTGTTCAGGCATACTCAGTGTCGTGGAGATAAAGAGAAGTCAAACTAGTGCAGATACAGGCTACCTGTATGCAGATACAGCCAGTTTGGCATAGACACCAGCCACTTGTTTTCAGAAACAGAAGCAAAATATCTTTAAATAAACCCAATTGGCAGAAAAAATAAAAGCAACTCGCAAAATATTTTTTTTCCAGGAATGGACAAGCCTCGAACTAGGAGGTCGCAAGGTACAGTGGTCTCTGGTGTAGTGATTACGACGTCTGTCATAGGTACCATTGTCTTTGCCAGGAAAATGAAACTATTTTTCCTGAGGTGAGTCTCAGCCTATGATGACCCTCTCCCACGATGCTCTGGGTCATTTGACCGAGAATCACTTGCATTCCCAGACCATCTCGAAAAAACAAATTCTATCGTAAGATGTGATGTAGAGGCTTCCATTCCACTTGGAAAATGATAGCGCCCTAAGATCGATACTAGAAAGAAAATGTATAGAAAACTATATACTTTTTATGAAGTTATTCAAAGAAAATATATAAAGTAATATTTTCGCTTCTCACACTCATCGTCTTTTGAATTCTAGAATCACAAGATTAATGCAATATGAGAAGACTTGATAAGAAGGCCAATAGACTGCGGTAACGATGCGTAGCTACGACAATGCCTCGTCGGCTCCTGGTAATGACCGGCCCTTTTACGTGTCTGCTCTGCCGATTCAGGCAGCTCCCTGTGTGTCTGCTCTGCTGACTGACACAGCTCTCTGTGTGTCTCCTCTCCTGACAGAAGCAGCTAATTGCTTGTCTGCTTTTCTGACTGACGCAGCTCTCTGTGTCTTCATTACTGACAAGCAGTTAACTGCATGTCTGCTCCGCTGACTTGCTTGAAGGAAAAAGTATTTTGTTTTGTTGTACTGAAACCTTTTGTATAAATGCTGACCATCTTGTTACGTGTTATATTCGAAAAGCAGTGGTATTCTACTTATCTGAGATGCGCAGAAACAAAGGGAAATAGAAGTGAAGAGGATGGTATTATTATATTCATAAGGCTGCTTTAAACCCGAGAGGGGTATAGAGCACCAGGGCCATACGAAGTTATCACTTTTGATTCGAAGAGGGGGAAGGTAGCTTCTATTCCCTGGATAAAGAAGCCTTTCACTAACATCAAGGTATTACCCTCTTGAAAGAAGCGTAGCGTACTAAAGAATAGAAGATTAAACAGAGTCTATAAAAAGATGGGGAAATATCTATCCGAGACATAACCCGAAATAAAAGATGGGACAATTTAAATTTAGAAAGGATTTAGGGAAGCACATGCTTGGCAGTATAGTCTTAGTTGAGTGAGGTAAATTGTTTAGCAGGGCCATTGACGCAAATACTGCAATTGGCTCTTAATATAATTAATGACACACAAGTGGAAATGGTTGAACAGAATGTGTGCAATATTTGCCAGTAGACCTACTGGAGGGCTCCTTTGTTGCGTCCTATTGTATAGGTTGCATGATTAAGACTAAATACTAGTTGAGAGATTGAAATGATTTCCTTACCTATTCTGATGACGTCGGAGCCGCCAGCTAGATGAATGAGTATTATCAGCAGCAGCAATCTGTACAGATGAGAATGTGGGAGGCTGGTGTTAAGGAAGAGGCTTCTGCCTTCCCTTCTCCCGGGAGGAGAGCGAGGCAGGCAGCTGTACTGGAGGGCCTCCTTCTGACTCCTCCTTGAAGGGGATTGTAGGAGGTAGTTGGTAGTGTGCAGCAGCGCTTCACTCTGCTTTCTGGGAGCAGTGCGTTTTAGGCAGAGGGAAGTGAGCAGGTGAGTCCAATGTTTACTCCTCTGCTCCACGCACAACCACAGCCACTCCCATCTCAGCACTCCACCTCCTCCTGCACACTTCTCTGTTACCTCCATAACTAAAAACAAGAGAACTTGTGTGTCTCACTTTGGTCTAGGGTTCAATCTCTCATGTTCCACCCGAGTCACTATTATTACAGACAGTAGTTTCTTGTTTTAAAAGGTAAAAACAATGTTCTCTTAGCATTCACGATCTCATAACTCATGTGTAGGTCCGTATGTGGTTTTCTTCCTAATTCTCATTGTACACTGTGAATATAAATTCCTGAACAAGTTTTATACAACACAAAGTTTCCCATGAAGCCGGAAGGGCAAGCGAGAGAACTTAAAAAAAAAAAAAAAAAAAAGGAAAATTATACTTAATCTTATTCTCCAGACTCTCAGTATGAATACATATCATATCAAAATTTTTGACATCGCTGAGTGAACCATATGGGTTTACCACTTTACGTGAAAATAAAAATGGAAAGATTACCAGATTCTAAACTATGAATATTGAATTATAGAGAAATGTAAACATAACTATCAAAACACACACACACACACACACACACACACACACACACACAGTGGGGGCGTGGACATGCTGAAATATCTTAACGCTCAGCAGACAATGCGTACAGAAACACACGTCTGTTTGAGGAAGACTCTTGGTAAACAAGAGTTCAGTGAGGGGACGCGAGCACACTTGATGAGGAACCACCTGGAAAGAAAGCAAGAAAAGGTATTCAGTTATTTTGATTTATGGAGAAGTCTGGGTACAAATGTTTAGGTCATTAAAGGAGGAGTTTCATAGAAAAGAAAATTTTTGAATAACAGTTATGGTTAACGAGTTGGGATCATTACTTACAGTAGAACAAACAAATCAACAAAAATAAAACAGGCATAGTAAGAACAATGTATCGGAAGTTATTAACGTCCGTAACATAATGAGTTACTCATTAATGTGATTATAACTGATTAGTGTGTACAATAAAGGTCAAATTCCCTTATATATATACATATTATATATATATATATATATATATATATATTATATATATATTATATATATTATATATCTGGCAACATCCGTGCACACAATAGATGCCTAGGCTCCAGGAGAGCTCCAAATGAGAACAACCAACAGCCTCCCCCAGCAGACAGGGCTGACAGCTACCGTGACTTCACCTCTACAGAGGACCTCAAATCTGCAATCAAATTAACATCCACCAGGACTCTGACACACATCCCCAAAGCAGCTCGCCCTCAAGCTGCTAGCAAATTCACTGACCTTCTGAAGAAAGTCAACGATGCTCCTTCAAACAACAGCTCCTGGCATAACTTGCTGCTTTTTGGCAATGCCTGTTTGGCTGTCCCACCAAGGAGGGACAAGTCACTAGCAACACATGTTATTAGGGCAATAAATGCATTCCCAAGGGATGACAACCTCGTCCGTCTCCCCCCTAGGGCGACAAACACCCGCCGGGCAAATGCCAACAACAGGACACCCGACACCTCAAAAATCAGAGCCCAAATTAGCAAAAAAATAGAAGAGGGTAATACTATTGGAGCCTTGAGACTTATAACCAGTGAGGATACCATCGCTCCCAAGGACGTCAGCACGGCGCAAGCTCTGAAGGACAAACATCCACCCAGGGCTCCCAGTACCAACATTGACCTCCCTGACATTGCAGCAGGCGAAGAACATCTAACCTTACAGGATGCTGATGTGTATAAAGCTGCTATGTCATTTCCACAGGGTTCAGCAGGAGGTTTCACCGGTTTAAGGCCTCAACACTTAAAACAAATACTCAATCCAGCACTTGGTGAGGTTTCAGAGAGGCTGCTGTCTGAACTCACCAAATTTTCCAACCTGTGCCTGGCTGGCGGTGTCCCAGAGGCCATCAGACCCTTTTTCTTTGGTGCCTCATTGTGTGCCCTCCGGAAAAAGGATGGCGGAATCAGGCCCATTGCAGTGGGTAACACCCTTCGGCGCCTAGTCGCCAAGGCTGCAGTAAGAAGGGTGAGTCAAGAGGCTGCTGCAATGCTGAAACCAACTCAGCTCGGTTTCGGCGTTCAACAGGGCTGTGAAGCAGCTGCCCACGCAGCACGAGTATATATCAAAAACATGTCCTATGAAAAAGCCTTGGTCAAATTGGACTTTGCCAATGCTTTCAACTCAGTCAGAAGGGATGCTGCTCTCCAAGCAGTTTATAGAAACTTCCCTTCCCTTTATCCCTTCATAGAATCGTGTTATAGTGTGACTTCCAAACTATTGTTTGGGGACCATGAAATTGACTCGTGTGAGGGCGTGCAACAGGGGGACCCTCTCGCCCCCTTTCTATTTTGTTTGGTCATCAAGGAAGTCACGGAGGCACTCTCCAGCGAGCTCAATATCTGGTTCCTGGACGACGGTACCCTAGCTGGCACAACAGAATCTCTCCTGGAGGACATCAGTAAAATTAAAGACATGGGAGAAAGCCTGGGACTCTCTTTAAACTCCACCAAATGTGAAATAGTTTCTACCAATCAACAGTTGATCCAGAATATTAGTACCGTTTTACCAGGAGCACGAGCCATTGATCCAGCCAATAGCACTCTCCTCGGTGCTCCTCTTGGGTCCAATGCCATCGATCTGATCCTAGGAAAAAAAGTCTCAGACCTCCGGACGATGGAAAGCAGGATGAAAGACATTGACACACACGATGCCTTCTACCTACTCACCAGGTGCCTGTCAACCCCAAAACTTACCTATTTTCTGAGATGCTCCCCAGCCTTCAGCAGTCCAAAACTCAAGGAATATGACTCTCTCCTGAAGGCCATGCTAGAGAGTGTATTGAATCTTTCCCTTAACGATGGACAGTGGTTGCAAGCCTCACTTCCGGTCAGGCTTGGAGGGCTAGGAGTACGCAGATCCTCCCAGATTGCTCTACCAGCTTTCCTATCCTCTTCCATTGCATCAAACGAGTTGATAAGACAAATTCTTCCTGACACCCTCAGTGACTCAGCAGGAATAGAAGACCCTAGCTATGTCAGTGCCATCACCGAATGGGAGACTCTTGCTGCTCCAGCACCAAACCCCAGTGCAGCACTGGCTCACAAACAGTCAAGCTGGGATAGCCCAATTGCTGAAAAGGTGCTTGCCAACATGCTCAGGGCTGCAACATCAGATAGGGAGATTGCCCGTCTCCAGGCTGTGAGTGCACCTCACTCCAGGGACTTCCTCCAAACAGTTCCCATATCGGCAATGGGAACGCGACTCGACCCTAAGACCCTCCGTATTGCAGTGGCTCTGCGCCTTGCTGCCCCAATTCACACAGAATATATGTGTATTTGCGGCGAAGTGCAAGCAGACCAATACGGTCTACATGGTCTTAACTGTTCCAAAACCAAGGGCTGGCATGCAAGACACAATGAGGTCAACGACATCATTAAGAGAACCCTTGCTACAGCTGGATGCCCTGCCGAGAGGGAGCCACGATCACTTGCAGCAAACAATACCCACAACCCAGCAAACCGCCCCGACGGGATCACCATCTATCCTTGGAAGAATGGCAAGCTCTTAGCATGGGACTATACCTGTGTGTCCACACTGGCTGAAACCTATATCCATCACAGTGTGGGGCGACAGGGAGGAGCTGCTGACCACAGGGAGGAGTACAAGATCAGCAAGTACAGGGACATTAGCCAACAGTATCAATTTGTCCCAGTGGGATCAGAGACCTTGGGATCATGGGGAAAAAATGCCACACGTTTCCTTAAAGAATTGGGTTCCAGACTCATCGACACCACCAGGGACCCAAGGGCAGCCACTTTCATGTTCCAGCGCCTCAGCATCGCCATCCAGAGGGGAAATGCTTGCTGCATACTTGGTTCACGTCCAGCCTCGGAGGAGCTGGAGGAAATTCATCATCTTTGATACATTGTGCCATTGTATTCATGTTTATGTTTTTTTCTGTAAATGTATTTTGTTTATTAATAAATGTTCACATAGAATATAAATATAGGGGGTGGTAGAAGAAAATATTCAAACAGCTCCGGGGAGAACCTTGAGTTTTCCCTGAGGTACGTTTATTGTCTTCTCTGAGGATGAGGGTCCCCATTCCAGCTATAGAGGTGGTACTTCCCTATATTTTTTATTAAATATATATATATATATATATATATATATATATATATATATATATATATTTGCAATACAATCACAGTAAACAGGTGATTTCAGAATATGCAAAACAACCACTCTGAAAGAATAGAGAAATTCCAAGCGCTTTCGTGACTACTCACATTATCAAGGAACTATGAAAGTAAAGCATCCAAGGAAGCTATATAAGGGGTCTGGCCAGCACCTCACTATCAGATCCCACAACGGTTAAACACCTGACGCGCGCCGACCCAACTTGGATAGGTCCTTTGCACAACTCACCCACAAACTATTCTACCCAAGAAAATTTAAAAATTATTTGTCCAGTGTATTATTAAATTCTTCCCAAATTCTATTAATTATAAATGGATCTAATTTATATAAACCTAAGGAAATATTCATATTATTGTCAAAACTGCTTTTTATGAAACAAGATTCAATTATATTCCTGTCGACCATGGACTTGCTTGATACTACTTTCTCAACTTTTTGAAAATCAATTGGATGGTTAAAATCTCTTACATGAATAAATAGAGCATTGGAATCTTGTCCAGTTCTAATGCTATATTTATGTTGTTTTAATCTTAGTTCGAGATTTTTACCAGTTTGACCGTAATAAACTTTATCGCAAATTTTACAAGGGATCTTATAGACACATCCATCAGCATTTTGGGGGGAATTCTTTATCAAAAGTTTTTTTACTGTATCAAGATTTTTGAATACAACTTTAATATTAAAAGTCTTAAGAATAGAAGGCATATCAACCAAGTTTTCATGGTAAGGGAGAACCAACATATTTTTAGTTGAATAAGGCTGGTTGTCCCTTTTTGGATTGTAAAAAGTATTTCTAGCAACTTTAAAAGATTTATCAATTACATTTCTTGGGTATTTTAAATCATTACCTATTTCATAAATTTTGGATATTTCCTCATCTATGAACTCAGGACTACAAATTCGTAATTTTCTTGGGTAGAATAGTTTGTGGGTTGAGTTGTGCAATGGACCTATCCAAGTTGGGTCGGCGCGCGTCAGGTGTTTAACCGTTGTGGGATCTGATAGTGAGGTGCTGGCCAGACCCCTTATATAGCTTCCTTGGATGCTTTACTTTCATAGTTCCTTGATAATGTGAGTAGTCACAAAAACGCTTGGAATTTCTCTATTCTTTCAGAGTGGTTGTTTTGCATATTCTGAAATCACCTGTTTACTGTGATTTTATTGCATATATATATATATATATATATATATATATATATATATATATATATATATATATATATATATATATATATATATATACTGTACGTATATATAGCTCACTGCATGTTTGAGGCCTAATTGCATGTTAAACTATTTAGGCCGGTTGCTTCAGTGTTGTCTACTGACGTAGTCTAACCTGCTTGGCCTGTCCCTCTCTCTGGAGTCACACCTTATGTCACTACTCGATATGAACAGTGTCACTACTTAGAATTACACCAGTGCCACCACCCTGTATCACACCATTGTCACCATCCAGTATCACAACAGTGCCACTACCCAGTATCACACCAGTGCCACCACCCATACCACACCAGTGCCACCACCCATTATCACACCAGTGCCACCACCCACTTTCACACCATGCAACCACCCACTTTCACAACAGTGACACCACCCACTTTCACACCAGTGCCACCACTCACCAGTGCCCCCACCCACTATCGCACCAGTGCCACCACCCACTATCACACCAGTGCCACCACCCACTATCACACCAGTGCCACCACTCACCATCTCACCAGTACCACCACCCACTATCACACAAGTGCCCCCACCCACTATCGCGCCAGTGCCACCACCCACTATCACACTAGTGCCACCACTCCAGAAAAGCTAAATAATTGTGGTTACTCATCACCTTGTCATAACCTCTGTGTTAATACTGTCACTTATTAAATCCTGTTGGTTTATGATCTACATTCAGAGACTGTATACATAACACAGATGAAGTACAATGCTTCAGTAATTGTGCACATAGCACTCATTCAAGTACTGAATGAGTGTTATGTGCACAAGTACTGAAGCAATGTGCACACGCGTGCTACAGGAGAGAAGAAATGAAACATATAGCATTAATATTCTTTTTAAAGTTATCGTAGCAGAATGAATGAACGACTCATTCTACCAGAACAAAACAAGTCACCAACTAGACGAAATTCTCCCTCACTGAGGATGTGCACGCCCTGAATAATTAATGCCGGCCATTTCACTGGCTCCTGCGCGGTGGCCAAGGAGCGCGGCTTACAACAACTCGCATCTGTATTTGCTCAGATTAGAAAAACAAAAGTTTAGTGGCTGTTGAATTTCTGAGGTAGAAGATGGAGACTTTGTGTCTCTCCCATGACTTAAGTGAACCCACGAGGAATCTCCCGACAGATGACATGTCTTGCAAGGTCCCCCAGGAGCCATCTTTCCTCAAAGGTCGTTCCAAGTGTTTTATGAACTGTGTGTGTGTGTGTGTGTGTGTGTGTGTGTGTGTGAGAGAGAGAGAGAGAGAGAGAGAGAGAGAGAGAGAGAGAGAGAGAGAGAAAGAGAGATGTACTATGAGTGTATGTAAACATAAGGTGTAGCAGACCTGAGATTACGAAGCCCATAGTGTGACCTACAACGCTACATACATAAGGATCACGAGGACTATCACCAGAGATTGAAACACTGGAAAATTGAACAGTTAGACCTGAATAATAACTTCACTAACAGTAGGTAACCCCCTGTATAAATTATAGAATTTTGTCTGACACTTTATACCGTACTGTTTTTCATTGCCTAAAATATTTTTTATGCAGGTTTTAAAATCTGAGAGAAAATTTAAAAATATATTTTTCGAGGTTAACTTGGACGAGATGATGGTAGTGTTGGTGGTTTTGTTAGTGATTGTGGTGTCAGTGCTGGTTCTTGTGGCGAAGGAAGTAGTAAGGTGAAGAAGATAGTAGTTGTGGTGGTGGTTATGATGGTGGTAGAGACGATGGTGGTAGAGACGGTGGTGGTGGTGGATATAGTCAGATGTAAGAAGGAGAAGTTGTGTAACCCAACATGACTCACGAAATCGTAAGGACACGATCGCGGGTTCTATCCCCGCCCGTGGTATGGTTTGTGTAACTCACATTGTGGTAAACATTGTTGCTGCCAAAGTTCTCCTGTGTGCACTCACTTCACCTGCTTATTCTTCATCTATCTGTGGTTGCAGAGGTAGAGTCTCAGCTTTTAGTCATGCCCACTAAATCCTCACTAGCTTGAAGACAGAGACCCAGAGACCCCTTACAAAGCTGCGACATCGACACACCAGCTCCCACAAGACATGCGAGTTAGGGTCCTCCAGCTGAAGTCTCGAGTGTGTCCACGATTAAAAAAGTTGAACTGTTGAATCTGGCAGACACTCCCTCTCTCATCTATTTTTCATCCACTGATTTTCTTCTATTTTTTCACCCTGATATTTCTGTCTTGTTATGTCTTACGTACTGTACATCACTCTAGGCTGTCTGTTTACGGATCACACTACTTGTTTTACAGTATTGCTACTCTCTTAGTAAAAAAAGAATAGCAATATCAGCAGATATCAAGACACCTTAAGCTTTTCTTCAGCAACTAAGACCCGCAAGGTCACTACGAACAACTTCCAAATAACGTTATTGAAATTGAAGAATGAGACACTTGAATTTTTGTTGAGGGAAAAATTTCGCCAGCATTGGCTTCTTCAGTTCAAAATAGAGAAAAACTGTGGAAGATGAGGAGTTTGAGGTAATCAGTCCCGCAGCCTGGAGTTAATGTGTTCAGTCCATCAATCTTGAGAAAAGTACAGTATATGGTGTATATTGTTAGTGTGTTCCTGAGGCACGCACTAACAAAGATTGACAGACTGATTGTCTCGCGCGCGCGCTTGTGCGTGTGCGTGTGCGTGTGTGCGTGTGTGTGCGTGTGTGCGTGTGTGTGTGTGTGTGTGTGTGTGCGCGTGTGTGTGTGCGTGTGTGCGTGTGTGTGTGTGTGTGCGTGTGTGTGCGTGTGTGCGTGTGCGTGTGTGTGCGTGTGTGTGCGTGTGTGTGCGTGTGTGTGTGTGTGTGTGTGTGTGTGTGTGTGTATACGTATGTGGGTGCGTGCGTCCCCTTCCACTGTATACTCGTCTGATCACCCTACAGTGTCATTAACACATCACACACACATGGGAGTTGGTTTGAATATTGTGCGTATTCACTGAGACAGCCACTGCCAGATGTGTTGTACGTCATTGTGACTTTTTAAGGTATAAATACATGCTTTGTAATAGGTTAATGTAACCTATGGTAATCATACTAAACCCGCCCTAAAGTAATCCGCCCTAACGTAACTTGCCTTAACGTAACGTAACCTGACCTAACGTAACCTACCCTAACGTAACCTGCCCTAACGTAACCTGCCCCAACGTAAACTGACCTAACGTAACCTGACCTAACGTAACCTGACCTAACGTAACCAGACCTAACGTAACCAGACCTAACGTAACCTGACCTAACGTAACCTGACCTAACGTAACCTGACCTAACGTAACCTGACCTAACGTAACCTACGTTAACGTCTTATTTTTATATTATGTGTAGGAAGAAAAACGTTCAAAAACTGACACAGATTAATTCTCAGGAAAACAAACGATATATAATTAGTTATGTAAAGTTAATATAAGATATTCATGCTATGCAAATGAACGTTGAACACATAGCTAAGTTGAACTTTTAAGAAACAGGGATGACATGTGATACCTTCATAGGAATAACTGATGGAGATTATCAAAGTTATTCCTCTTTCTCCTTCTATTTCTTATCCCATCCTGTTATTCTCTTTCTCCTTGTCTCACTCTTTGTTTTACCCCAGTTACCCTCTCTTTTTACCCTTCTCTATCACTCGTTTTCCTCTCTCTCTCTCTCTCTCTCTCTCTCTCTCTCTCTCTCTCTCTATGCTCGCTCCCTCTCTTGTTTTTTTCTTTCTCGTTCTCTATGTTCCCCTATTCATTCCTCATGTTCTCTCTGCATCACTAACACCCAGCAGGTCCTCGTTAGGAACCCCAGGCAGTAGGAGGGGAAGCAGGTTCCTCCCTAACAAGGGGAAAACCACCAGACACCTAGCTCCTGTGCCTGGTGGTAAGCTTAACAGGTGATGATATTGCATGCTGCTGAGGGGCCCTTGATCCAACGAATTGGAGATAGCCTCTTCTCCTCCTTGGAGCAAACCTGGTTAACTCTCATAACCTTGGGGCTGTATAACCCCTATGGGTTTAGTGGAGTTCCGTGAACACCAACAAAATATTATAATAATAATAATAATAATAATGTTTACAGGACTTTATTGCTTACCTTTACATTGGTAAACCGTGTACTCTAGTAGGTATACTCTTTATTGTGTACTCTACCTAGGTAGAGTACACAGAGTATGCCCAGGTAGAGTACACAGTAAAGAGTATACCCGGGTATACTCTTTGTGTACTCTACCTGGGTATATTCTATTGTGTACCTACCTAAGTATACTGTTATGTATTCAGGTAGAGTATACTGTTATCTTCCCTGCCTGGGTATACTGTTATCTACCCTGCCTGGGTATACTGTTATCTACCCTGCCTGGGTATACTGTTATCTACCCTGCCTGGGCATACTGTTATCTACCCTGCCTGGGTATACTGTTATCTACCCTGCCTGCGTATACTGTTATCTACCCTGCCTGGGTATACTGTTATGTACTCTACCTGGGTATACTGTTATGTACTCTACCTGGGTATACTGTTATGTACTCCTTTTGGGTATACTGTTATGTACTCTGCCTGGTATACTGCTATGTACTCTGCCTGGTATACTGTTATGTACTCTACCTGGGTATACTGTTATGTACTCTGCCTGGGTATACTGTTATGTACTCTACCTGGGCATACTGTTATGTACTTTGCCTGGGTATACTGTTATGTACTTTACCTGGGTATACTGTTATGTACTTTACCTGGGTATACTGTTATGTACTTTGCCTGGGTATACTGTTATGTACTTTACCTGGGTATACTGCTTGCTACCGTTTGATTCACAGCTCAGTAACTACCGTTTAACCAGGTGCTCCGTTTAATTCTGCTTCGTATAGTTCGGTGTTCCGTTTAAATTGGTGATCTATTTAGTGCTCAGTTTATTCTGATGTTCCGTTTAATCAGGTGGTCCGTTTAATTAAGTGCTCAGGTGAACTCAATGTGTCGTTAACTCACTTTCTCCCGTTTAACTGACTACCGATTAGCTCAGTGTGCCGTTTACTGACTGCCGTTTATTTTGCTGCCTACTGTTTAACTCGCCACCGTTTAACTAGCTACTTAAAACTCACTACTGTTAATTTATATTATTAAATTCCCTACACGTAAATTTCCCATTTAATTCGGGGCCATTTAATTCAGGGTCATTTAATTCGGGGCCATTTAATTCGGGGCCATTTAATTCGGGCCATTTAATTCGGGGCCATTTAACTCACGGCCATTTATATTCTGTTTATCCTAATGGACTCCTCCCTAATAATAACCAAAACCTTTTACGCCAACACGCATTGCTCTGCGCTAATTAGATAAAAGCCTTTTACAGTTATTCTTTTTTATGCAGGGGAAGCGCTAAACTTGTAAGGGAGGGAGAGGAGTTCATAGAGAGCCTAGGGATGGGTAGTCTTCTGAAAGTGGCTAGCTCCAATTCCATGGATCAAAATCCCCTCGCCGAATTACCTTCAACTGCTTTTTACAATGTTTTCCTAATGTCAGTTTTTTTTTTTTTTTTGGATGAACATTTATAAGAAATTTTTTTTTAAGTGAACAATAATGCTTTAAGAATTTTATCAATAAAGTTGTAAGAATTTTCTTTATTTATGAGCAATAATGCTTTAAAGAATTTTTTTAGCATTAAGACAATAAGAAAAATATTTTATGAACGGGATTTTTTCTTTATAAAAAAATCTTAATATTTAATGTTAAAAAAAATCTTAATATTTAATGCTAAAATTTTTTTAAAGCTTTATTGTTCAACAGTAATTTTTTTTGCAGCTTTATTGCTCATAAATAAAAAATTCGTTTAGCTTTATTGTTCAGAAATACAATATTCTTCCAGCTTTATTGTTCAGAAATACAATATTCTTCCAGCTTTATTGTTCAGAAATACAATATTCTTCCAGCTTTATTGTTCAGAAATACAATATTCTTCCAGCTTTATTGTTCAGAAATACAATATTCTTCCAGCTTTATTGTTCAGAAATACAATATTCTTCCAGCTTTATTGTTCAGAAATACAATATTCTTTCAGCTTTATTGTTCAGAAATACAATATTCTTCCAGCTTTATTGTTCAGAAATACAATATTCTTCCAGCTTTATTGTTCAGAAATACAATATTCTTCCAGCTTTATTGTTCAGAAATACAATATTCTTCCAGCTTTATTGTTCAGAAATACAATATTCTTCCAGCTTTATTGCTCAGAAATACATTATTCTTCCAGCTTTATTGTTCAGAAATACATTATTCTTCCAGCTTTATTGTTCAGAAATACATTATTCTTCCAGCTTTATTGTTCAGAAATACAATATTTTTCCAGCTTTATTGTTCAGAAATACAATATTCTTCCAGCTTTATTGTTCAGAAATACAATATTCTTACAGCTTTATTGTTCAGAAATACAATATTCTTCCAGCTTTATTGTTCAGAAATACAATATTCTTCCAGCTTTATTGTTCAGAAATACAATATTCTTCCAGCTTTATTGTTCAGAAATACAATATTCTTCCAGCTTTGTTCAGAAATACAATATTCTTCCAGCTTTATTGTTCAAAAATACAATATTCTTACAGTTTCATTGTTCAGAAATACAATATTCTTCCAGCTTTATTGTTTAGAAATACAATATTCTTCCAGCTTTATTGTTCAGAAATACAATATTCTTCCAGCTTTATTGTTCAGAAACACAATATTCTTCCAGCTTTATTGTTCAGAAATACAATATTCTTCCAGCTTTATTGTTCAGAAATACAATATTCTTCCAGCTTTATTGTTCAGAAATACAATATTCTTCCAGCTTTATTGTTCAGAAATACAATATTCTTCCAGCTTTATTGTTCAGAAATACAATATTCTTCCAGCTTTATTGTTCAGAAATACAATATTCTTCCAGTTTTATTGTTCAGAAATACAATATTCTTCCAGCTTTATTGTTCAGAAATACAATATTCTTCCAGCTTTATTGTTCAGAAATACAATATTCTTCCAGCTTTATTGTTCAGAAATACAATATTCTTCCAGTTTTATTGTTCAGAAATACAATATTCTTCCAGCTTTATTGTTCAGAAATACAATATTCTTCCAGCTTTATTGTTCAGAAATACAATATTCTTCCAGCTTTATTGTTCAGAAATACAATATTCTTCCAGCTTTATTGTTCAGAAATACAATATTCTTCCAGCTTTATTGTTCAGAAATACAATATTCTTCCAGCTTTATTGTTCAGAAATACAATATTCTTCCAGCTTTGTTCAGAAATACAATATTCTTCCAGCTTTATTGTTCAAAAATACAATATTCTTACAGTTTCATTGTTCAGAAATACAATATTCTTCCAGCTTTATTGTTTAGAAATACAATATTCTTCCAGCTTTATTGTTCAGAAATACAATATTCTTCCAGCTTTATTGTTCAGAAACACAATATTCTTCCAGCTTTATTGTTCAGAAATACAATATTCTTCCAGCTTTATTGTTCAGAAATACAATATTCTTCCAGCTTTATTGTTCAGAAATACAATATTCTTCCAGCTTTATTGTTCAGAAATACAATATTCTTCCAGCTTTATTGTTCAGAAATACAATATTCTTCCAGCTTTATTGTTCAGAAATACAATATTCTTCCAGTTTTATTGTTCAGAAATACAATATTCTTCCAGCTTTATTGTTCAGAAATACAATATTCTTCCAGCTTTATTGTTCAGAAATACAATATTCTTCCAGCTTTATTGTTCAGAAATACAATATTCTTCCAGTTTTATTGTTCAGAAATACAATATTCTTCCAGCTTTATTGTTCAGAAATACAATATTCTTCCAGCTTTATTGTTCAGAAATACAATATTCTTCCAGCTTTATTGTTCAGAAATACAATATTCTTCCAGCTTTATTGTTCAGAAATACAATATTCTTCCAGCTTTATTGTTCAGAAATACAATATTCTTCCAGCTTTATTGTTCAGAAATACAATATTCTTCCAGTTTTATTGTTCAGAAATACAATATTCTTCCAGCTTTATTGTTCAGAAATACAATATTCTTCCAGCTTTATTGTTCAGAAATACAATATTCTTCCAGCTTTATTGTTCAGAAATACAATATTCTTCCAGCTTTATTGTTCAGAAATACAATATTCTTTCAGCTTTATTGTTCAGAAATACAATATTCTTCCAGCTTTATTGTTCAGAAATACAATATTCTTCCAGCTTTATTGTTCAGAAATACAATATTCTTCCAGCTTTATTGTTCAGAAATACAATATTCTTCCAGCTTTATTGTTCAGAAATACAATATTCTTCCAGCTTTATTGCTCAGAAATACATTATTCTTCCAGCTTTATTGTTCAGAAATACATTATTCTTCCAGCTTTATTGTTCAGAAATACATTATTCTTCCAGCTTTATTGTTCAGAAATACAATATTTTTCCAGCTTTATTGTTCAGAAATACAATATTCTTCCAGCTTTATTGTTCAGAAATACAATATTCTTACAGCTTTATTGTTCAGAAATACAATATTCTTACAGCTTTATTGTTCAGAAATACAATATTCTTCCAGCTTTATTGTTCAGAAATACAATATTCTTCCAGCTTTATTGTTCAGAAATACAATATTCTTCCAGCTTTATTGTTCAGAAATACAATATTCTTCCAGCTTTATTGTTCAAAAATACAATATTCTTACAGTTTCATTGTTCAGAAATACAATATTCTTCCAGCTTTATTGTTTAGAAATACAATATTCTTCCAGCTTTATTGTTCAGAAATACAATATTCTTCCAGCTTTATTGTTCAGAAACACAATATTCTTCCAGCTTTATTGTTCAGAAATACAATATTCTTCCAGCTTTATTGTTCAGAAATACAATATTCTTCCAGCTTTATTGTTCAGAAATACAATATTCTTCCAGCTTTATTGTTCAGAAATACAATATTCTTCCAGCTTTATTGTTCAGAAATACAATATTCTTCCAGCTTTATTGTTCAGAAATACAATATTCTTCCAGTTTTATTGTTCAGAAATACAATATTCTTCCAGCTTTATTGTTCAGAAATACAATATTCTTCCAGCTTTATTGTTCAGAAATACAATATTCTTCCAGCTTTATTGTTCAGAAATACAATATTCTTCCAGCTTTATTGTTCAGAAATACAATATTCTTCCAGTTTTATTGTTCAGAAATACAATATTCTTCCAGCTTTATTGTTCAGAAATACAATATTCTTCCAGCTTTATTGTTCAGAAATACAATATTCTTCCAGCTTTATTGTTCAGAAATACAATATTCTTCCAGCTTTATTGTTCAGAAATACAATATTCTTCCAGCTTTATTGTTCAGAAATACAATATTCTTCCAGCTTTATTGTTCAGAAATACAATATTCTTCCAGTTTTATTGTTCAGAAATACAATATTCTTCCAGCTTTATTGTTCAGAAATACAATATTCTTCCAGCTTTATTGTTCAGAAATACAATATTCTTCCAGTTTTATTGTTCAGAAATACAATATTCTTCCAGCTTTATTGTTCAGAAATACAATATTCTTCCAGCTTTATTGTTCAGAAATACAATATTCTTCCAGCTTTATTGTTCAGAAATACAATATTCTTCCAGCTTCATTAATCAGAAATACAATATTCTTCCAGCTTCATTGTTCAGAAATAAAAAATCTTGCATTAATATTGGTAGAATTACCGACAATGTGTTAAACAAAAGGACACAAATGCAACTAATGTGATATTTTATTGTGGCAACGTTTCGCTCTCCAGGAGCTTTATCAAGCTCCTGGTGAGCGAAACGTTGCCCCAATAAAATGTTCCATTAGATTCACTTATGTCCTTTTACTTAACATAAAATATTCTTAAAGCTTTATTTATTCTTAAAGCTTCATATTTTTTTTAACATTTAAGCTGTAAAAAAATATTTTTCTTTAAACAGCCGACACGAAAAAATTATTTTTACGGCATTTAAGAAATAAAAATTTTGTGTGAACATTTCATTTATAAAAACTTTATTTTACAAAAATCTCATTAAGTTACTGTGTGGAACTTTATTATACAGTAGTTAATGATAACAATAGATCATATAGTTATGGATAACAATAGATCATATAGTTATGGATAACAATAGATCATATAGTTATGGATAACAATAGATAATACAGTAATGGATAACAATAGATCATACACTAATTATGGGTAACAATAGATCATACAGTAGTTATGGATAACTATAATCATACATTCATGGTTAACAATAGATCATACAACATTATAGTTAACGCATCATACAGTCGGCACTATTAACAACGCATCATACAGTAGATACCATTAACAACGCATCATACAGTAGGTACCATTAATAACGCATCATACAGTAGATACCATTAACAACGCATCATACAGTAGGTACCATTAATAACGCATCATACAGTAGGTACCATTAACAACGCATCATACAGTAGGTACCATTAACAACGCATCATACAGTAGGTACCATTAATAACGCATCATACAGTAGGTACCATTAACAACGCATCATACAGTAGGTACCATTAACAACGCATCATACAGTAGGTACATTAACAACGCATCATACAGTGGGTACAATTCACAACGCATCATTCAGAAGTCATGCTTTCAATGCATGTATACCTGGAGTATACCTGGAGAGGGTTTCGGGGGGTCACCGCCCCCGCGGCCTGGTCTGCGACAAGACCTCAATACTATATAATTAACGAGATTTACGGGTGTAAGGAGACAATTTGAAGAGGTTTCGCCTGTAGGCGAAACGTCTCAGTGAAATTCGACTCTTGTGTTTTTCACCAAGTCGACTTTGCGCCATTCTTCCCCAATAAGACTTACTATTTTCTAAACGTGGGAATAACACACCTGCACATGAACTTAGGGGTTGAATTAAAGTTTTCCTTACCCTTGCTCACCTACTTACACCTCGGCAGTAGTACAAATAGGTGTAGTAATAGTAGTAGCAGTAATAGTAGTAGTAGTTTGTAATAATCAACAGTAATAGTAGCAGCAGCATTGGTAGCCATAGTAGCAACAGTAGTAATAGTAGTAGTGGTAGTAACAGCAACAGTAGTAATAGTAACAATGGTTGTAACAGCAGTAGTGGTAGCAGCAGCAAGAGTAGTAATAGCAGTAGTGGTAGTAGTAGCAACAGTAGTAATAGAATTAGTACTCACTAGTACTTACTAGCACTAGTAAGTACTAGCAGCAGCAGTAACAGTAGTTGTAGTAGTAGCAACATCAGCGGTATTAGTGGTGGTAGTAATAGTAGTAGTTGTAGTCGTAGAAGTAGTAGTTCTAGTAGTGGTAGTAGTAATGGTGGTGGTAGCAGTAGCAGCAGCAGCAACAGTAGCAGCAGAAGTAAACATTCAAGGAACATTTTGAGCACTCACAGCCATTATATAAACATAAACAATAAAAACACTGACGACGTTAATAAAGAACAATAACAGCGAACATAAACATTCTTCTACCTAGGGCAACATACCCACAGGTGGATATAAAGACCCGCATTGCAGAGCAAATCTCAATTTTAGACGATATCTCGCTCAGGGGTGAAACATCTAAATTATTATGGCACTGATGAGCTAAATACATACGAGTCACACAGCATCTGTAGAATGAGAGGGAAGCAGGTTCGATCCAAGGAGGGAAAGGTCATGTCTAATTCTTTGGACATGACCTTCCTCGAGGGGCGGAACATCTACAATGAAGGCTGGCTCTGCATTGAGTGCTTTTATATCCTCTTTCACCTTATTTTTTCCAGGTGTGTGCGTTATTGTACCCTCTTCTACCTTTCAGGAGTGTTATTGTACCCTTTTCTACCTTTCAGGAGGGTTATTGTGCCCTCTTCTACCTTTCAGGAGTGTTATTGTGCCGTCTTCTACCTTTCAGGAGTGTTATTGTGACCTCTTCTACCTTCTAGGAGTGTTATTGTACCCTCTTCTACCTTCCAGAAATGTTATGGTACGCTCTAGTACCTTCCAGGAGTGCTTTTGCACCCTCTAGTACCCTCCAGGAGTGTTCTTGTACCTCTTGTAGCTTCCAGAGTGCTATTGTACGTTCTTGTGCCTTCCAGGAGTGTTATCGTACCCTCTTGTACCTTCCGGGAGTGTGTGATCTTGTAACCACTTCAACGATCACCTTCAACAGGCTACTTTTCTGTTAGTTATTGTCTCAGGATCAGTCGTCAGGGAAGGCACCAGTCAGTGAGCCAACAAGGACCAGTCAGTAGACAGCAGCGAAACACCGTGTCCTGTGGCCAGTCAGAGTGTCGGCCCTGAGGAATTGCAAGTAGTGTTGACAGAAGCTGTGGCCGCAATACAGCGACAGTGGCATTATTGTGAAAAAGACGCAGCAGTAATACAGTGATGATTTATGACAGTGATATGACAAACTGCAACCATAATATGGTGACGATCAATGAATGTCTCATTAGCAGCTGTGACAGTTTTTAGTGAAAAAGTTATTACTGCAATCAAAACTAAGGGCTAAATCCACATAGATTACTACATAAATAACATGCACATAAGAGGAAGAAACAATGGTTACAGTAGAAAAATAAATACCCAGAGGAACTGCAGCAGTTATAACCTGTACCATAGTGCAAACAGGTTACCAACTGAAGAAGAACTGCTATTGTTCCATTAGAAAATGAACTGAACAACGTACTAAGTACTCTCTGGAGAGAGAGAGAGAGAGAGAGAGAGAGAGAGAGAGAGAGAGAGAGAGAGAGAGAGAGAGAGAGAGAGAAACAGATCTCTGTTCCTTCCCAGTAAAGGTGCCACTATGTATTTTTAACAGTATGGGTATCTAAATCTGCCATCCGTCGCGCATGAACGCACACAGACACGTTCAGGGTGGAGGATCGCATTAATATGAATACAACCACAGCATCAACATCATTGATGTATATAAATGGCACACTGTCTACGACAATAATGAACGAGGCAGGTTGCAGAACAAGCTAACATTATAACAACTTTTCGCTCTGTATAGAGCCGCATCAGGCCATAATTTGATAAAGTTCTATGAAACCATACCACGGGCGGGGTTAGAACCCGCGATCAGGGAATCTCAAAACTTCAGACCGTCGCGTTAGCCACTGGACCAGCTTGCCACAATAAGATTCGTCCAACTAGGTATATTTCTACACCATAGGAAGGTTAGCATAGGCACCACTGTGACCACAAATGCGACGGTCTGGAGTTTGGAGACTCTGATCGCGGGTTCTATCCCCGCCCGTGGTATGGTTTGTTTGCAATCGTGTCATTACGATTTCGTGAGTCATGTTAAAGTTCTATGAAGATCGAAACGATGTCTCAGTAAAAATTCGTTTTCTTTCTTAACAGTGCTGAAGAAAGCCCTCCTAACAGCAGTTCTAGGAGAGAACAGCACTTTAGAGAGCATTAATTGCTATGCATCTTTATTCGAGCTCTTAGAGTGTAAACTAAGAATTTCATGAAGTCTGAGGCCTGATGAAGGCTCGATCCTCCGTAGATTCAAACTCTGTGTTGTCAGACAATTGTGATTCAACTTCTGTATCATTACACTTATGGAAAATGAGACAATCTGGCGGGTTGAGTGAAATAGTACACAATACCGACACGATGGAGAGAGAGACACAAATGCAGAATAATGTGAGTCTTCATTAACAATATTTCGCCCGCACAGTGAACTTTATCAAGTCACAAACAGATCAGGTTGGACTGATGGAAGGTGAGGGGTAGCTCAAATTCCTTTGGACAAGAGTCATCCACCGGCATCAAGGCACCCCCTCCCCTGAAGGGGCTCACTCTCGTAAGTGATGCTTGCAGGGAAAAATAAAAGAAAAAATGCCATTAAGCTTGAGACCAGAAGGTGGTGTTGCTGAAACAAAAGAGCCAGAGAAAGTTTGTAAAAATTATTGGAGATACAGAAAGTTTCTTAGTCAAGGCTCTGATGCACAGGCCAGGTTTTGCTAATTACACAAGGAGGAAAAAAAAATTGCGGATTTTGTGCTTTTTCTTGGGGCGGTGACAGAGCCTCAGCTGGTGCTGATTATATCTAATCTGTAAACAGTGTACAAGTGTTTGCCTCACCGTCTCTTCAGTTACCATAAGTCTGACCTATGAAGTGTATACTGTACACAAGCGTCTCTGGTGCTATGCTTTCTGCTATGCTTACACCAGTGATGCAAATGGCTGAAAAAAAAGACAAGTTGAAGAATGAGATGCTTGTGCAATATTTGGAAATCCTTATTGAGGAAACGTTTCGCCAGCCAGTAGCTTGTTGTTTAGAAGCCACTGGCTGGCTAAACGTTTGCTCAATAGATCCCCAATGGTTGTACAGGTGTCTCATTCTTATCTCATAGTCTTTCTCCTCGCAGCATCTGGCCACTCAGTCTGTATACCATCACCGGTCTTCCTTCATCTTACCCAGTGTTCATAATTTTGCAGTTGCACTGAATCACAGTAGTCATTTGTCTGACTATACAAGATGTCTGCCCTAGTTCACCTGCAGTATTTCCCATCTCTCCTCTGGTTTGCCATTCTCATTGAGCTTCTGCAGAGAAATATGCGACAATCTCCGTTATTATATCATTTATGTATTTGAGGAAGGATTTTGATCCCAGCACTAACCCTCGTGTTACCTAGCTAGTTAGTTACCTCTGCCCATCCTGACACATGCTCTCTATCCATTACTCTGTCTTCATTTCTCTAGGTGTTCTACGATTCGGTGTAATAAATTTTCTTTTATCCATGTCTGATCATTTACTTTGTGGATGAATGCCTGGTGCGGAGGAGTATCAAATGTTTTCATTTAATTCATTATTGTTATTATAATCATGACTAAGCACTAAACGCACAGGGGTCATACGGCTCATACAATCCATTAATATGCACTACACTCACCCACATTTCTCTCTCTCTCTCTCTCTCTCTCTCTCTCTCTGTTTTTTACCATGATCTGCCACCCCTGTCGTAGAGCTCCAGTCGGTTTGTAAGACACTATTTTCTCCTCTCTTAACTCTTGTTGTTGTCTCATGAATTTTCTGTTCTCCAAGCGTTCCAGTATTCTTCTGATTTTCATCTTAATTACTTTGGATAGCTTGTATGTTAAAGATACAAGTCTACTGTTCCCTGGTGTGTGTGTGTGTGTGTGTGTGTGTGTGTGTGTGTGTGTGTGTGTGTGTGTGTGTGTGTGTGTGAGAGAGAGAGAGAGAGAGATTGTACTCACTGAGTTGTGTTTACGAGGGTTGAGACAGCTCCTAGCATCCATTTTTAACCTCACAATTAGACTGTCAGGTGTTTCCTAGCCTCCTGGACACTATCACGTGTATCTCTTGAAGCTGTCGATGGAATTTACCACCATCACCTCATTTAGTTCTTTCCTCTTTTTACTACTCAAAGTTTCAAGAAATATTTCCTGGCTTATCTGTATTCTTATCTTTCACCTACACCCTCTTACTCTCGTACCTCGCTTTTCAAACAGTTTGATTTGCCTTCCCTGTCAACATTTCTGAATACCTTTTACGTCCTTATCATGACTCCCTCTACTCCATCTCTCTTCCTTAGATGTTAGATTTAATTCTGTAAACCTCTCCTCAAGGCTCAGCCTTCTCAGTTTCAGGACCGGCCTGGTTGAAGGCCTTTGTATTTTCTGAAACTTTTTCTGGTGTTAACTCCGTGCTGGTGTTAACACCAGAGAAAGCATCAAACCAACATACACTTCCCAAGCTCATTAGCTAATCATGATAAATTCAACTAAAAAGAATATATGTATAGAAAATGCTAAAATTTATATTATGCAATATGTATAGTTTATTTCAGTTTAATATTTTGGCAGGAAAAGTTACTTTAACACACCATGTTGAATAATTAAACTAGCTGTTAACACATTATTTTAACGTCCCCGCTAGGTAAACTCCTTGAAATATTGCTGCATGCTAGCGCTTACATAACTATAATTTTAACTGGAAAAATAAGTGTATGCAAGTCATATATTGTCATCTCTAACAGGTTAGAGTATAGTGACATGTATCACATTGAGGGCATTCTTGTCTAAGTCAGGCTGCCTGCCTGTCTGTCTGCCTGTCTACAAGCATGTATGTCTTTCTGTCCATTTGTCTGTAAAGCTTTATGTCTGCCTCTTCTGTCGATCTCTTTCTGCAAATATAAATTCTATGTCAATAAATTTTTTCTTGTTTTCTCTTTTAATCTGGTGGAGGGGTGCTAAATACAGTATATTTTTAACCACGTCAACAATGCTTAAAGCGGAGCTGCTCTGTTACACTGGCGCTTGTCATCAGCCTCGAATGCAAGTCAGCTTCCCCTTTACGTTTTAAGAGCCACTATGCTAGGGGTTTAATGTTATTTAATACGTGCCTTTAACTGGTTGCTTCTCCAGCACCTTCATATATATGAAAATTTATGAAATTATGTTGCACAGTTTTTTCCTATGTTATGACGACGTTTCGGTCCCACTTGGACCATTTACAAAGTCACACTAACAGAAAAAAAGAGAGGGAGCCAGTATATATAGGCGAGGGGAACAGGGACGGGACCAAGAGAGGAAGAAACAAAGTAGTGGTAAGACTGGAAGTAGTGGAAGTAGTAGTAGGAGTAATAGTGGTAGTAGTAGTGGTAGTAGTAGTGGTAGTGGTAGTAGTAGTGGAGTAGCAGTGGGAGTAGTAGTGGGAGTAGTAGTGGAAATAGTAGTAGTAGACAGAAGTATAGAGAGTAGTTTAAGTGGGACAAGTGCATACGCTTTTAACATCTTGACTGAATACGTTTCGGTACTGGGAACTTGGTTTCTCACTATTGAATACCTTTCAAAGGAATGAAACAAGTTCAATAAAGTTGACCTGAGTGTTTGCATTTGTGTCCTTTTCTCCATATTCTTCTCATTACACTTTTATCTTACGAATTTCTATTTCACTCATGGTGCGTGCAGATTATCTTATACAGCTTTTCTGCTTTCATGTGAGATAAATCAAAATTAAGAGTGAAGAAGTCACTGTACAGTGAATGTACTAACGTAATCTGGAACTGATTTAATCTGTTTTCTCACAGACTGAAAGTTCTGATGCAATCATCTTTAATATCACGAGAACTTTACACCAATTGGCAGTTTCTTTTTTTGCAATTTCGTTTGAAAATTAGTAAGAGCGTGAATGTTGCAGTGAAGGCTACAGTTTCCCAGTGTCCGTGTAATTTACTGTATTAGAAACTACGGTAGTTCCCCAGTGTTTGTGTAACTTACTGTACTGGAAACTACAGTAGTTTCCCAGTGTATACCCTACTGTAGTAACTACAATCATAACCAAGCTACTGTATTAGTTATCTACTACAGTAGCTTGAATAGGAACTACAGTAGTCCTGCTGTGGTAGAACACAATAATAAAGGAGCACTGCAGGAGAGCTCCCTGGCTCATGCTAAGTAGGTTCCACTCATGATCTGGTTAAAAGACCTCCGTAAATGAGCTCCATAAATGATCTCTGCAAATGGCCTCTGAAAATTGCCTAGGTAAATTGCCTTCATATATTACCTCGGTAAAATAAATAGACAACCAGGGAGGGGGTGGGGACTTTTTCACAAGACTTTAATACCAAGTTTCTTGCAAAAAAATTTATTTCGATTATTATTATTTTATGTGGAAGAGGTAAGGTGGCATGGATCAGTCAGGGAGGCAGTCCTGTCTAAATGGGGGGTTGACTCCAATTTCCTGGATTAAAATCCCTTCACCGACCCTTAGAGGGTCGTGAAGAGAAGATGCTAACGGATATTATTTATCTTCTTGAGTTTTGTATGGATTTCTACTTGAGTGATGTTAGAGCTCTTCTTGGGAGATGCTAGAGCTCTTCTTGGGAGATGCTAGAGCTCTTGGGAGATGCTAGAGCTCTTCTTGGGAGATGCTAGAGCTCTTCTTGGGAGATGCTAGAGCTCTTCTTGAGAGATGCTACGGCTCTTCTTGGGAGATATTCCATCTTTCCTTTGTCCATCACAATCCAATTTTTCAATAACTGATGCAACTTGTCCTCATCAAGGCTTCCAGAGAAGTGAAAAAAAAACACATCTATGAAAAAATATAAATAACATAGAAACTAGTTTTTAGAAACCCTTGTTAAAAAATAAAAAATAACAATGGGTTATAATAAAATTATTTAAAAAAAAATTATGAAAAAATGTCTAACAAAAAAACAACCCACCAGGACTGTGACCAAAAACAACAAATTAAATCAGAATTAAAACAGCCAGTGCCATGTTCAAGATGGTAATAAATTAATTTTCCTTATTGCAAACACTAGCTACACCTGAATGTTCACGTAGACACAATATTACTATAGTAAAATAAAACGCTAAACCGAGTAGACTGTAATAGACGTAAATAAATTTCCTATATCTTAAAAATTCACCTTCTAAATCTTAAGTATATATGTGGAGCTCCCAAATAAATGTCTGATATTTTGAATGCAGTCTGTTTATCCAGGTTCATTCATGTGACTATTGTTATAAGTATTTTGAATGCAGTCTGTTTATCCAGGTTCCAGTCATTCATGTGACTATTGTTATAAGTATTTTGAATGCAGTCTGTTTATCCAGGTTCCAGTCATTCAGGTGACTATTGTTATAAGTATTTTGAATGCAGTCTGTTTATCCAGGTTCCAGTCATTCATGTGACTATTGTTATAAGTATTTTGAATGCAGTCTGTTTATCCAGGTTCCAGTCATTCAGGTGACTATTGTTATAAGTATTTTGAATGCAGTCTGTTTATCCAGGTTCCAGTCATTCAGGTGACTATTGTTATAATTACTGGAACAGAAAAAAATACTTATAAGTAAAATTGTCAGGCCAGTTCAATTTTCTCTTCATATTCACATTCCTGTTTTGAGAATTTCCTTATATAAATCATTACAGTTAATTATCTTTAGACAACATAATTATACTAAACTTAGCATTTAAATAATCTAACTTCAAATATACAATGTGCAGTAGTTTTGAGCTCTGTTTTTACTCTCTCTGAAATGCTTTGCATAACCAGACTCTTTTCAAAATATCTGAAATAAATATCACCCAATTATAATAATGTTTATTATCATAATTGGCTATCGTGTGTTTGTGTGACTAGTAAATAGTCACAAGTCGGACCGAAACTTCCTCGTAAGATTATTTCCTCTAAGTGCGGGTTATTTGTGTTTCTGGCAACTCGTCGTTACTCTGCCCAGTCCTAACCTTCCTTACATTTCCCTCCGTCAGGACTTCAGCAACCCTCCGATAGTAGAGGAGCCGAGATCTCCCCAGGGAGATTTCCCTTGGGAGATGTCGCAGTCTGCACTACCCTGAGACAACTTTAAGGGGCCTTCCTCCTACCCCACCTCCCCTTGCGAAAAGAGATTTCCCTGGGGAGATTTCACTGCCATTTTATACCTGTTACCCTCTCTGAGGTTCACTGTCCTCAGCTATCCTCCCTGAGGTCCACTGTCCAGAGCTATCCTACCAGAGGTCCACTGTCCAGAGCTATCCTACCAGAGGTCCACTGTCCTCAGCTGCCATCCTCCCTGAGGTTCACTGTCCTCAGCTATCCTCCCTGAGGTCCACTGTCCTCAGGTGCTATCCACCCTGTGGTCCACTGTCCTCAGCTCTCCTTCCTGAGGTCCACTGTCCTCAGGTGCTATCCACCCTGTGGTTCACTGTCCTCAGCTGCTATCCTCCCTGAGGTCCACTGTCATCAGCTATGCTCCCTGAGGTTCACTGTCCTCAGCTGCTATCCTCCATGAGATCAACTGTCCTCAGCTGCTCTCCTCCCTGAGATCAACTGTCCTCAGCTATCCTCCCTGAGGTACACTGTCCTCAGCTATCCTCCCTGAGATCCACTGCCCTTAGCTATCCTCCTTGAGGTCTACTATCCTCAGCTATCCACCCTGAGGTCCACTGTCCTCAGCTGCTATCCTCCCTGAGGCCCACTGTCCTCAGCTATCCACCCTGAGGTCCTCTGTCCTCAGCTGTCGTGCTCCCTGAGGTTCACTGTCCTCAGCTGCTATCCTCCCTGAGGTCCTCTGTCCTCAGCTGCTATCTACCCTGAGGTTCACTGTCCTCAGCTGCTATCCTCCCTGAGGTCCACTCTCCCAAGCTATCTACCCTGAGGTCCTCTGTCCTCAGCTATCTACCCTGAGGTCCACTGTCCTCAGCTATATACCCTGAGGTCCTCTGTCCTCAGCTATCTACCCTGAGGTTCACTGTCCTCAGCTGCTATCCTCCCTGATGTCCACTCTCCTCGGCTATCATGCCTTACAGTTTATGGCCTTTTATTGCAAAGATATTGTGCTCACCAGGTGTCAGTAATAGATATACTTGTATAGCATGCATACATATATACATGCTACTTAGGTATATCTATTACTGCCACAGGTACTGTATTAATACCCAGAGATAAAGGCAGTGGCGGACCTACATTTTTGGGGCCCCTTCACAACCAGCAACAGCTAGCCTACAATAGAAAAATTAAAAAAAAAATGAAAACTATTATTTTATATTGAATTACACTATATTATTAATATTATTGTTAAAAAACCTTCTCCTACAGCAGACCCAAATTTTTTAAATATGGACAAAAGTCGCTTCTGGGGGCCCCTCCTGGAATAGGGCCCCTGAAGCGGGTGACACCACCTGTCGTAATGACACTCAGCCCAGTGGGAAGTATTGAAGTGTAAAATTAGATTGGTCGGTTGGATGAGCATAGAGCTACATAACCCCCTCCCCCTCTCGGGTGCACTTCTATGTAACTTGGGTCTCAAGTCCGGCGAGAATAAGTTTGGCTAGTGTTTCTCGCCAAACTTATTAAGTTCTTAATTATTCTTTAAGTTTTTAATTTCAGTAACACTGGACAAACTTATTCTCGCCAGACATGATGAAGCTATTACATAAAACTGTACGGAGGAGCACTGCAGTCGGTCCACTGGACGCCCACCTAATTTTAGGCTTCCATGATTACACTTCACCGAATCTCGTTACACAGATTACGTCACCCGCTCACTTCTACATCTCCCTTCATATTCATGTATATATATATATATATATATATATATATATATATATATATATATATATAATATATATATATATATATATATATATATATATATATATATATATATATATATATATATATATACGCACACACACAGTGCCGAATAGGAAAAACTGGTCAATTAGCAAGAACTCATTTAAAATTAAGTCCTTACTAAAACTTTGTCTTATACATTTAAAGATATATTTTTGTCATCTATATTAACATAAAAATTAATGATTTTGTACCTCGGAAAACTTACCTAACCTTATTATAACAAGCACAATTTAATTTAGCATAATGCAACTAAAT
>NC_091325.1:16366827-16411827 GCF_038502225.1 Cherax quadricarinatus
TGTGTGGGTGTGGTGTGTGTGGGTGTGGTGTGTGGTGTGTGTGTGTGTGTGTGTGAAGTGTGTGTGTGGTGTGTGTGTGGTGTGTGTGTGGTGTGTTTGTGGTGTGTGTGTGGTGTGTGGTGTGTGGTGTGTGGTGTGTTTGGTGTGTGTGTGTGTGGTGTGTGTGTGTGGTGTGTGTGTGTGTGTGGTGTGTGTGGTGTGTGTGTGTGTGGTGTGTGTGGTGTGTGTGTGTGGTGTGTGTGTGTGGTGTGTGTGTGTGGGTGTGGTGTGTGGGTGGTGTGTGTGTGTGTGGTGTTTGGTGTGGTGTGTGTGTGTGTAGTGTGTGTGGTGTGTGTGTGTGTGGTGTGTGTGTGCGTGGTGTGTGTGCCTTATGTGTGTGTGGTGTGTGGTGTGTGTGTGTGTGTGTGTGTGTGTGTGTGTGTGTGGTGTGTGTGTGGTGTGTGTGTGGTGTGTGTGTGGTGTGTGTGGTGTGTGTGTGGTGTGTGTGGTGTCTGTGGTGTGTGTGGTGTGTGTGTGTGTGTGTGTGTGTGTACTCACCTATTTGTACTCGCCTATTTGTGGCTGCAGGGGTCGTGTCTTAGCTCCTGGCCCCGCCTCTTCACCGGTTGCTACTGGGCCCTCTCTCTCCCCGCTCCATGAGCGGGGAGAGAGTATCCAAAACGGTTGGGATCCTCTTCAAGATACGATACTACGTGCCGCAAAATGCCCTTCTCACACTATACCACTCACTTATTTATCCATACCTCACCTATGCTATTTGTGCTTGGGGATCAACTGCAGCAAGACACCTAAAGCCAATAATAACCCAACAAAAAGCTGCAGTAAGAATAATCACTAAATCCCATCCCTGGCAGCACACCCCCCCACTCTTCAAAGATCTAAACTTACTCCCAGTTCAGTACATCCACACTTACTACTGTGCAATCTATATCTACAGGGCCTTAAACTCTAATATCAACCTTGACCTAAAACGCTTTCTTGATAGTTGTGACAGAACCCACAGGCATAACACCAGAAACAAACATCTCTACGACATTCCCCGTGTCCGACTAAACCTTTACAAAAATTCAATGTATGTCAAAGGCCCTAAAATCTGGAACACCCTACCTGAGAACTCTAGAACTGTAGACACATCCATCACCTTCAAACCTACCATTAGAAAACATCTTATCTCCCTGATACACCCCGTCAACTAACTACATGAATACCACCTGGTGGTTCACACTTACACTCGCTCACTCATTTGACCATAAACAGAAATATTAATCTCAGTCTTAAAATAATGAATCCTGTGATACTCCAATACTGAAACTATATACTGTGCCAAAACAAAAGCATTCACATTGCTAAACTCATAAACTAGTATTTAGTCACTTAGCCATAATACCAACTTACCTCAATTTGTAATATTTTACAATTAAGAATAAAACTAAGTATGCCCGAAATGCCTAGCCATGCTAAGCGTTCTAGTGGTACACTCTGTAATCACAATTTTACTACATGTAAACCAAACAATAACCAAATTTCTGTAAACTCAGCATTGTAATCCTTATAGAGAATAAACTTTGAATTGAATTGAATTGAATCGAGAGCTTTATCATACCCCTGCTTAAAGCTATGTATGGTTCCTGCCTCCACTACATCGCTTCTCAAACTATTCCACTTCCTGTCTACTCTGTGACTGAAGAAATACTTCCTAACATCCCTGTGATTCATCTGTGTCTTCAACTTCCAACTGTGTTCCCTTGTTGCTGTGTCCCAACTCTGGAACATCCTGTCTCTGTCCACCTTGCCAATTCCTCTCAGTATTTTATATGTTGTTATCATGTTCCCCCTCTCTCTCCTGTCCTCCAGTGTCGTCAGGTCGATTTCCCTTAACCTCTCCTCGTAGGACATACCCCTTAGCTCTGAGACTAGTCTTGTTGCAAACCTTTGCACTTTCTCTAGTTTCTTTACGTGCTTGGCTAGGTGCGGGCTCCAAACTGGTGCCGCATACTCCAGTATGGGCCTAACGTACACAGTGTACAGGGTCCTGAACGACCCATTAAGATGTCGGAATGCTGTTCTGAGGTTTGCTAGGTGCCCATATGCCGCAGCAGTTATTTGGTTGATGTGCGCCTCAGGAGATGTGCCAGGTGTTATACTCACCCCAAGATCTTTTTCCTTGAGTGAAGTTTGTAGTCTCTGGCCCCCTAGACTGTACTCTGTCTGGGGTCTTCTTTACCCTTCCCCAATCTTCATAAATTTGCACTTGGTGGGGTTGAACTCCAGGAGCCAATTGCTGGACCAGGTCTGCATCCTGTCCAGATCCCTTTATAGTTCTGCCTGGTCCTCTTCCGAATGAATTCTCATCAACTTCACATCATCTGCAAACAGGGACACTTCGGAGTCTATTCCTTCCGTTATGTCGTTTACAAATACCAGAAACAGCACTGGTCCTAGGACTGACCCCTGTGGGACCCCACTTGTCACATGTGCCCACTCTGACAATTCGCCACGTACCATGACTCTACTGTCTTCCTGACAAGTATTCCCTGATCCATTGTAGTGCCTTCCCTGCTATCCCTGCCTGGTCCTCCAGTTTTTGCACTAATCTCTTCTGTGGAACTGTGTCAAACGCCTTCTTACCGTCTAGGAAAATGCAATATACCCACCCCTCTCTCTCTTGTCTTACTGCTGTCACCATGTCATAGAACTTCAGTAGGTTTGTGATACAGGATTTCCCGTCCCTGAAACCGTGTTGGCTGCTGTTGATGAGATCATTCCTTTCTAGATATTCCACCACTCTTCTCCTGTGTGTGTGTGTGTGTGTGTGTGTGTGTGTGTGTGTGTGTGTGTGCGTGTGTGTGTGTGTGTGTGTGTATACTCGCCTAATTGTACTCACCTAATTGTGGTTGCAGGGGTCGAGACTCGGCTCCTGTCCCCGCCTCTTCACCGACCGCTACTAGGTCCTCTCTCCCCCTGCTCCATGAGCTTTATCATACCTCGTCTTAAAACTATGTATAGTTCCTGCCTCCACTACATCGCTTGCCAGACTATTCCACTTCCTAACTACTCTATGACTGAAGAAATACTTCCTAACATCCCTTTGACTCATCTGGGTCTTCAGCTTCCAATTGTGACCCTTTGTTTCTGTGTCCCATCTCTGGAGCATCCTGTCTCTGTCCACCTTGTCTATTCCACTCAGTATTTTGTATGTCGTTATCATGTCTCCCATGACCCTCCTGTCCTCCAGTGTTGTCAGGCCTATTTCCCTTAACCTTTCTTCATAGGACATTCCCCTTAGCTCTGGAACTAGCCTTGTTGCAAACCTTTGCACTTTCTATAATTTCTTGACGTGTTTGACCAGGTGTGGGTTCCAAACTGGTGCTGCGTTCTCCAGTATGGGCCTGATGTACACAGTGTATAGAGTCTTGAACGATTCCTTACTGAGGTACCGGAACTCTATTCTCAGGTTTGCCAGGCGCCCATATGCAGCAGCAGTTATCTGGTTAATGTGTGCTTCTGGCGTTGTGCTCGGTATTTTACTCACTCGTAGGTCTTTCTCCTTGAGTGAGGTTTGCAGCCTTTGGCCTCCTAACCTATACTCTGTCTGTGGTCTTCTTTGCCCTCCTCCGATCTTCATGATTTTGCATTTGGCGGGGTTAAATTCTAAGAGCCAGGTTCTGGACCACGCATCCAGCCTGTCCAAGTCTCTTTGCAGACCTGTCTGGTCCTCGTCTGATTTAATTCTCCTCATTAACTTCATACCATCTGCAAACAGGGACACTTCTGAGTCTATCCCTTCCGTCATGTCATTCACATATACCAAGAATAGCACTAGTCCCAGGACTGACCCCTGTATGACTCCGCTAGTCACCGGCGCCCACTGTGTTACCTCATCACCGACTATGACTCGCTCTGTGTGTGTGTGTGTGTGTGTGTGTGTGTGTGTGTGTGTGTGTGTGTGTGTGTGTGTGTGTGTGTGTGTGTGTGTGTGTGTGTGTGTGTGTGCGCGCGCGCGCGCGTGAGATTTATTCTTGAAATTTGTGTGATGAGAGTGATCAAGTTCCCTGGACAGAAAAGTTTTCTAACATGTCCTAGTGTGTGCTCACGCGCCTTGTTCTTTTATGAACAATTTCCTCTATTTAAAATCACTCCATCATCGAGACACTTCACCAGTCCTCAGTGATTCCTTGTGCTTTATATTCGTAGGTTAATTTGCAGTTTTCTCTCGCCGGTGGAAGGGAGACTTGCTTTACGCTATATTCATCTGCATATTTATAAATTTTTACTTTAAAAGATATTTATGCAAATTATGTTTGAGGCTGAAGTTGGTAAAGCATAATATTCCGATTTCTCGCAAAGTTCCGTAATGCTCGTGGATCCCAAACTCCATGAAACATGTTTCTTGTTTCAGAAAACTCAAACTTCCTCAGACACGGGATCTGAAAAGACTAGAGACTCTTATTTTCATACCTATAAAAATGATTGACTCAAACTTTTGTATCATTCCATTCATAATTTTATTAGCCGTAAAGCCCTGTCTTCATGAAGATACGTGACACGTTCCTCCAGCAGGAAGTATATCAATAATATTACATTCCGAAAGGTATGTTAAACACAATATATGGTTTATGGTGTTTGATTATGAATGGGTTTCGTCCACGAGGGATTAATAAAATATCTGGAGGAAGAAACGCTTTTAACACATCAGTTGTTTCCCACAGAGGCAGGGTGACCCGAAAAAAAAAAAATCATCACTCACTATCACTGTCTTGCCAGAGGTGTGCTGACACTATAGGTTAAACACTGCAACGTATCTCCACACCTGAAGAGTGCAGGCATTGTACTTACCACCTCCCGGATTTAAATCCGCCGAACCGGTTTCCTTGAATCCCTTCATATATGTTACTTTGCTCACACTCTAACAGCACGTCAAGCCATAAAAAACAATTTGCCTCCGCTCTCTCCTAACACGTTCACGCACGCTTAATAAAAGTCTAAGCCCCTGAGCACACAAAACCTCCTTTACTCCCGTCCGTCCAACCTTTCCTAAGACGACTCCTATCCCATCTTCCTTCCACTGCAGATTTATACTCTTTCCAAGTCATTGTGTTTCTTTCCATCCTCTCTAAATGTCCGAGCCACCTCAACAAGCACTCTTTAGCCTTCCGGACAATACGTTTTGAAACTCCCGCATCATCTCCTAATCTTTAAGCTACGGATTCTTTGCATAATAATCGCACCGCACATTGCCTTCGGACACATCTCCACTGCCTCCAGCCTTCTTTTTGCAACATTCACCACCCATGTTTCACACCCATATAACAGTGTTGGTACCACTATTCTCTCATACATTTCGCTCTTTGCTTCCATGGATAATGTTCTTTGTCTCTACAGACGCCTCAGTGCACTACTCACCTTTTTCCCCTCATCAGTTCTATAGTTCACCTCGTCGTTCATAGACCTATCTGCTGACAAATCCACTTCCAAATATCTGAATACATTCACTTCCTCCATACTCCCTCCAATCTGATATCTAGTGTTTCATTATTTAAATTTTTTTATCCTCATAACCTTGCTATTGTCTATGTTCACACTTAATTTCTTTCTGTAACATACGCTTTTAAACTCGTCCACCGACCTCTGCAACTTCTCTTCAGAATCTCCTAAAATCAGTGTCATCAGCAAAAAGCAACTGTGACAACTTCCACTTTGTGTTAGATTCTTTATCTTTTAATCCCACACCTCTTGCCAACACCTGAGCACTTCTCAGGAAACCACACATTGCGTTGTATTAACATGCTTAAGGAGGAAACTCTTGATCAGCCGGGCTGTTTCGCTTACCTTAGACGGCTTGCTGCTAACAGCAATAGCTTTACTGATCAGGCCAAAAAGCAAAAATGGCCCGGGACCTGGTTTGACTACAGGCTATCAGTGAATCCCTCACAGACATCAACTCGTCATCCTATGAGCGGTATTAATCACAAAGAAATATCTTAAAATATCTTACTCTGTTAAAAACAACTATCTTAACCTGGTAAAGATAATAATAAATATCTTGCTCTGTTTAAAGATAATATCTCACCATTTAGGGCAGTTGTTTACCTGTGTATCTGGGTATTCACGTGAAGTCTCACGAACGTCCCAAGAAACCCTATTACCAATGTTTCAATGATTTCACATTATTATTGTATTTACGAAGAAGCGCTAAGCCCGTAGGAGGAGTCACACAACGCCTGGGGAAGGAGATGTAATTAGGGATGATTTTAAGACATTGAGAGAGTGATTCAATCATATCTATGCTCCAGCATTATTTTTTTCGTATATCTGTTGCAATATTTGATCCATGATATATATTAACACTCTCCTGAAAAAATCAGTATTGGCAAAATCATCCACAATTTTCGTTTTTTTTTTTTTTGTTTTTACGAAATCCATTAGATAGCTTTCACCACTCTCTGGAGGTCAATTATTTCCTGGCGCAGACTGGTGGTCGGTCTGCACAGAAATCAATTGCTTTCTTGCCAAAGCGACATAACATGCTAATCTAAAGGAAATTGAATGGAGTGTTCCAGTGACAGAGGGTAGACAAACTTCCACCATCGGTCAGAATTACTGGCTAACTTCTGCCAAGTAAAAGGAAAGGAGCAAAACCAAACTCAAAGTTTCTAACAATTCGCAAATTTTACCAAGGGGAAAATGTGAATAAAAATTTACAGATCAGTGAATGCGTTTTCTTATTCAGCTCGTTGTCAGGCAGTTTTTGTTCAGCTCGTTGTCAGGCAGTTTTTGTTCAGCTCGTTGTCAGGCAGTTTTTGTTCAGCTCGTTGTCAGGCAGTTTTTGTTCAGCTCGTTGTCAGGCAGTTTTTGTTCAGCTCGTTGTCAAGCAGTTTTTGTTCAGCTCGAAGTACTCGCAGTAATCGGTGCTTATCTTCAAGTCATCACAACTCCGCTTCAAGTCTTAAGTCCTCAGAAGTGCTCAGAACTTCGAATACCTTAGTCTTCAGACTCGCCTTATCAGTTCTCATCGTTAGATATTACCATAAACTGCAAATCATTTGAATCTTTAAATACGTTTCCTAGTTGGAGCCATTAGCGAACGATATATGTATACAACAAACTTGCTAACATTTGCATGAAATGGTCATAATGCTCACCAAAAGAAAATGCAGTTCTCTACAGCCTTAGTCATTAGTTGTCTAGCAATAACTTTTTGTTGTATCATGCTAATGGAGCAGAATACTCATCACTGGAGATAACCGAGGGAGGCAAACATCACGTGACAAAGCAGCAGAAGCACGGAATAGCAAGAATAAATTACATATGAAAAATAGAAGTCAGAATACCGAGACTAAAATATTACAACTCACAATTTAGAATGGAAATTTCGGTTCGTTCTCGACCATTATCAAGTCACGAGGGAGAGAATAATGTTGTTCTAGTGTGTGTGTGTGTGTGTGTGTGTGTGTGTGTGTGGTGTGTGTGTGGTGTGTGTGTGGTGTGTGTGTGGTGTGTGTGTGGTGTGTGTGTGGTGTGTGTGTGGTGGGTGTGTGGTGTGCGTGTGGTGTGCGTGTGGTGTGCCAGTGGTGTGTGTGTGGCGTGTGTGTGGTGTGTGTGTGGTGAGTGTGTGTGTGTGGTGTGTGTGTGTGGTGTGTGTGTGTGGTGTGTGTAGGGTGTGTGTGTGTGTGTGTGTGTGTGTGTGTGGTGTGTGTGTGGTGTGTGTGTGTGTGGTGTGTGTGTGTGTGGTGTGTGTGTGTGGTGTGTGTGTGTGTGTGTGTGTGTGTGGTGTGTGGTATGTGTGTGGTATGTGTGTGGTATGTGTGTGGTATGTGTGTGGTATGTGTGTGGTATGTGTGTGGTATGTGTGTGGTGTGTGTGTGTGGTGTGTGTGTGTGGTGTGTGGTGTGTGTGTGTGGTGTGTGTGTGTGGTGTGTGTGTGTGGTGTGTGTGTGTGGTGTGTGTGTGTGGTGTGTGTGTGTGGTGTGTGTGTGGTGTGTGTGTGGTGTGTGTGTGTGGTGTGTGTGTGTGGTGTGTATGTGTGGTGTGTATGTGGTGTGGGTGTGGTGTGTGTGGTGTGTGTGGTATGTGTGTGGTATGTGTGTGGTATGTGTGTGGTATGTGTGTGGTATGTGTGTGGTGTGTGTGTGTGTGGTGTGTGTGTGTGGTGTGTGTGTGTGGTGTGTGTATGTGGTGTGTGTGTGTGTGTGTGTGTGTGTGTGTGTGTGGTGTGTGGTGTGTGTGTGTGTGTGTGTGTGTGTGTGTGTGTGTGTGTGTGTGTGTGTGTGTGTGTGTGTGTGTGTGGTGTGTGTGTGGTGTGTGTGTGGTATGTGTGTGTGTGTGCTCTCACCTAGTTGTGGTTGCAGGGGTCGATTCACAGCTCTTGGCCCCGACTCTTCACTGGTCGCTTCCAGGCCACTCTTCCTGCTCCATGAACTTTATGATACCTCTTCTTAAAGCTATGTATGGATCCTGCCTCCACTACATCACTTCCCAGTCTATTCTACTTCCTGACAACTCTGTGACTGAAGAAATACTTCCTAACATCCCTGTAATTCATCTGAGTCTTCGACTTCCAATTGTAACCCATTGTTGCTGTGTCTTATCTCTGGCACATCCTGTCTGTCCACCTTGTCAATTTCTCAGTATTTTATATGTCGTTATCATATCCCCTCTATCTCTCCTGTTCTCCAGTGTCGCCAGGTTGATTTCCCTTAACCTCTCCTCGTAGGACATACCCTTTAGCTCCTGGACTAGCGTTGTTGCGAACATTTGTACTTTGTCTAATTTCCTTATATGCTTGGCTAGGTGTGGATTCCAAACTGGTGCTGCACACTCCAATAAAGGTCTGACATACTAGGTGTACAGTGTGCTGAACAAATCCTTATTGAGATGTCGGAATGCTATTCTTAGGTTTGCTAGGCGCCCATATGCTGCAGCAGTTATATGGTTGATGTGTGCCTCAGATGTGTACGATGATATGTTCACCCCAAGATCCTTTTCCTTGAGTAAGGTTTGTAGTCTCTGGCCTCCCTAGACTGTACTCCGTCTTCGATCTTCTTTGTTATTCCCCAATCTTCATGACCTTGCACTTAGTGGGGATGAACTCCAGTAGCCAGTTTCCGGACTAGGCCTTCAGCCTGTCCAGATACCTTTGTAGTTCCGCCTGGTCCACGTCCGATTGAATTCTTCTCATCAGCTTTACATCATCCGAGTCTATGCCTTCCATCATGTCGTTCACATACACCAGAAACAGTACCGGTCCTAGGACTGACCCTTGTGGAGTCCCGCTCGTCACAGGCGCCCACTCTGACACCTTGTCACGTGCCATGACTCGATGATGTCTTCCCGACGGGTATTCCTTGATCCATTGTAGTGTCTTCCCTGTTATACCTGCCTGGTCTTCCAGCTTATGCACTAATCTTTTGTGTGGAACTCTGTCAAAAGCCTTCTTGCAGTCCAAGAAAACACAATCTACCCACCTCTCTCTCTCTCTCTCTCTCTCTCTCTCTCTCTCTCTCTCTCTCTCTCTCTCTCTCTCTCTCTCTCTCTCTCTCTCTCTCTCTCGTCTTACTGCTGTCACCCTGTTATAGAACTCCAGTAGGTTTGTGACACAGGATTTCCCATTCCTGAAACCGTGCTGGTTGTCGGTGATAAGCTCATTTCTTTCTAGGTGCTCCATCACTCTTCTCCTGCTAATCTTCTCCATGACTTTGGATACTATACATGTCATTGACACTGGTCTGTAGTTAGTGGTTCGTGTCTGTCGCCTTTTTTAAAACTTGGGACTACATGTGCCATCTTCCATACCTCAGGTAGTCACCTTGTTTCGATAGATGTGTTGAAGATTGTTAGTGGCACACATAGCGCCTCTGCTCCCTCTCTCAGGACCCATGGAGAGATGTCATCCGGCCCCATCGCCTTTGATGTATTTAGCTCGCTTCAGCCGCAACTACACGTTTCACAGACTATTGGTGGTGAGGATTTAGCTATGTGATGTGCCTTGTTCTCGTCCCTTAAACCTGTCAGTGTTACAGAATAATCGTAATAAACGATTAAATATTTTTAAGGACATAGTAAGGATCGAACCCTTTGGTCAAGCTTGTTCTAGTTCTCTGCTTCTACTCTACTGTGATATGCTCGGTGTATTTATAGAGACGGCTGCACAAAGACCTTACAAATGCTTGCTAAATCTACTGAACTCCCCCTCGTAGTGCAGTAATAGACAACAGGAGCAGCAGACCACCACCCAATTTCTTGAACATGTTACTACCATTTATTACTATGTTTTTGAACCACTGACAATACCCATGAGAGACAAGAGCTATATATATATCGCGCGGACTGCTTGATGTATATAGTAGTATGGTGTGCCTGTACACATTACAGTAGCATGATGTATCTGTAGAGATTACGGTAGTATGGTGTGCCTGTAGAGATTACGGTAGTATGGTGTGCCTGTAGACATCACAGTAGTATGGTGTGCCTGTAGACATCACAGTAGTATGGTGTGCCTGTAGACATCACAGTAGTATGGTGCACTTGTAGATATTACAGTAGTATGGTGCACTTGTAGATATTACAGTAGTATGGTGCACTTGTAGACATTACAGTAGTATGGTGCACTTGTAGACATTACAGTAGTATGGTGCACTTGTAGACATCACAGTAGTATGGTGCGCTTGTAGACATTACAGTAGTATGGTGCACTTGTAGACATCACAGTAGTATGGTGCACTTGTAGACATCACAGTAGTATGGTGCACTTGTAGACATCACAGTAGTATGGTGCGCTTGTAGACATTACAGTAGTATGGTGCACTTGTAGACATTACAGTAGTATGGTGCGCTTGTAGACATTACAGTAGTATGGTGCGCTTGTAGACATTACAGTAGTATGGTGCACTTGTAGACATTACAGTAGTATGGTGCGCTTGTAGACATTACAGTAGTATGGTGCGCTTGTAGACATTACAGTAGTATGGTGCACTTGTAGACATCACAGTAGTATGGTGCGCTTGTAGACATTACAGTAGTATGGTGCACTTGTAGACATTATAGTATGGTGCGCTTGTAGACATTACAGTAGCTGTTAAACATTTGTAGCCATCAATACTGTTGTACTTTATAGTGCGGGAAGAACTAGCACACACTTGACCTTCGCTTCGAACTCTACCTATTCCTTAAATTACAATATTGTGCGCATATATATATATATATATATATATATATATATATATATATATATATATATATATATATATATATATATATATATATATATATATATATATATATATATATAATATATATATATATATATATATATATATATATAATATATATATATATATATATATATATATATATATAATATATATATAATCCACATATTAGCTCAAGTACACAAAACGTGCATATACAGCTGATGCAGTCAAATAAATAGACAGAAAATTATTAGATATAAAACAAACATGAAGAATGAGGACAAACACTTCGCTCACTGGCACAACCATTGTGAAGGTTTACTCTGCTCCCCTTACACTCTTTTTTTTCCGTGCATGCGAGTTAATATTAACATTTGTCACTGATACCTTAACTAGACAGATTATCACTAAGTTTCGAAAAAAAAATCCGAATATTTTCCATGATAGACACCACTCTTATTCTCCTCCACGGAAAATTCTCAAAACTGTTTGGATAATATATTATGCTCATTGATCAACGAAAGACCAGAAGCCACTAAAGCCCAAAATATAAATAAAACACAGGCAAAAGAGAGGCGTCTATTTCGACCTTAATCGCAGACCCTCTTCAGCAGATATGCTATAAAGGATCTGTGAATGTGGCCAATATATACAAATATCTTTTACCTGTGTTTCGTTTTTCGCTCAAAGCAATTTCTCACCATTCATTCCCAAACATGTCAGGCAATTGTTCACCTTATTAAAGGATTGCATTGTAAGTAATTATTTCTCATTATATCTCTCTCTTCGTCTACATTTATTGCAGCTTTATAGCATTCTTCAGACTACGTTTACTTATGAGGCATATATTCTGTACAAGCCACGGGGATGTATCTTGTAGAAGATAGAGAGAGGGGGTGGAAGTGATGTGTGGTTCTCCCCATCCCCCATTCCCTTCCCATCCCTTGATCAGGTCTGTGTCAAAAGTAAACATCTACGTTGTGTGCTTGCCTATTCCCTGGAAATCTATGCTACCAACCCCACCTACCAAAGTTCCAGTGAACGGCCATGTCTCAAGCTAGTACCAGCTTCATGTGTTTGGCGTCAGCAGAGCTGCCCTGCTAAAGAACATGAGAGAGCAGTCAAGGCACCCTACGAAAGAACATGAGAGAGCATGTACAAGGTTACTGGCCCAAAAGGCAAGTTGAATCACACACACAAACACACACACACACACACACACACACACACACAAACACACACACATGAAACCAGTTTTTTTAAAGGTACCTAGATCATTAAGTTTCAAAAACCTTACTTTGGCAGTTGCTCCACTTATCCGAGACATATTTCAGCATACATAGTTCTATAAATACATATAAATAGGTGATAAATTCAAATGTGTAAATGTATATCCATCCCTTCATGATTACCAAGAGTCCAGGATGAAAGAAGTGTGACTGCTCTCAAGGTTACCTTTTTCCCTTCCTTCCAATGAAGATTCAGAGAAGTTAATGTATTAATATTATAGGGCCAAATTATAAGGGCCATAAAGTGTCAGGGTAAAGGGATGTAATTAGGGATTTTTAAGGAAGGAAGGGTGGGGTGTGGCCTCAATCCCTTGGGGGCAAAAGTTCCTTTGTCAGCCTCAAGTCATTTCCTTGAAGGGAACAAGTTATATTAATATGAAGTTGTTTGTGAGTGAAAGTTATGTCAGGTGAAGATGACAGGAGAAAGTCAGAAGTTAGGTCAGGTGAAGATGACAGGGGAAAGTCAGAAGTTAGGTCAAGTGAAGATGACAGGAGAAAGTCAGAAGTTAGGTCAAATGAAAATGACAGGGGAAAGTCAGAAGTTAGGTCAGGTGAAGATGACAGGAGAAAGCCAGAAGATAAGTCAGGTAAAGAGAAGAAAAAGCCAGAAAATAAGTCAAGTGAAGAGGAGAAAGCTAGGATAAAGGTCAGTGAATACGTGAGAAGACAGCCAAACTTGTCACATCACTGTGTTCTGATGTTCAGAACATTGGACATTATATTAGGCAAGGCAGACATCAACAGAATCAAAACGATTCACGAATCTTAGCCCTGATTTTGTCTATCTCCTTGCTTCACATGTTTTCTTCATTTTTCTTTTCTCTCTCTCTTGATAATGGCCACCGATGAACCGAAACGTCGCGTAAATCCTCTCCAAATTGTGGGATAATTTCAATCCTGGTATAAAATACCGACAATTTGATGAATAAGACACATGTGCAACACTTGGGTGTCTTCATTGTTGAGACGTATTGCCAGCAAGTGACCGTTTTAACCCCATGCAGATAATAAATGCTGGAGACAGTGGAAGAAGTGGAACGCTAACCTTGAGGTGTTCAGTCCCTCAGCCTTGAGAGGTGTTTAGTACCTTTAGCCTTGATAGACCTTGAGAGGTGCTCAGTTCCTTTATCCTTGATAGGTGCTCAGTCCCTCAGCTTTAAATAGCCCTTAAGTCCTTTAGTAGTGATAGAAGGTTCAGTTTATCAGCCATAATAGGTGTTCAATGTCTCAACCTTGATAGAAGTTTAATCCATCTGCCTTTATTACTGCTCAGACCCTCAGGCCTTGACAGGCATTCAGTCCCTTAGGCTTAATAGGTGTTTAATCCCTCATCCTTGATGGGCGTTCAGTCTTTCATCCTTGATAGACGTTCCGTCACTCATCCTTGATGGGTAGTCATTAAAGAACCCTTCATTCTCAGACAGTTGTTTCGTCTCACTCATCAACAGTGTCATAAAATATCCTGTGTAAACCGCCTCTTCGTGAACCCGCATTAACACACACACACACAACTGACCACAATGACCTCACGTAATTTTAAAAGTTTTGTGGTGGTGTTGACACTTCACATATATTTCTCATATGTAGTAGAAATTGTAATATTTACACAGCTGTCAACCTTTAAGGTCGATCAGTGCTCAGAGTCAGAAAAAATTATACAAAACACAATGGAAAACGATGATAAAATCATCAAGCAAGATGTATGTCGATCGCAGGAAGATCCGACAATGGTATCCCCATATTGAATAACCCCAGTCCCTTGTACCTCATTGCGCGCGACTGGAATAGTGCAGAGTGCGGCATGAGTTTGTGATGCAGTTTCTGTAAATATCAGAAAACCAGAGGGATTCACAAGTCATCGTGTTGAAATTAATACCTCAATTTCTTCAGTAAAAATTGTTACAGTAGAACATATACACCCCAAATGTAATTAAAGCACGCCAACTTTGAAGCTAAACCGAAGAAGCATTCTCTTGTTATCTGGGAGACCAGTGTTCTAAAGAGAAGAAAGTTTATCGTCATTAAATTTAACGCCCCCCCAAAAAAAAAAAAAAACTATTTTTTCCAGTTTTCTTTTCTCATTTATATTCTATTTCAAATTCACTAAACTCTTATAAGAAAAAAATATTTTAATTTTGGATTTTATGGAAACTCAGTTGGATGAAATTGCTTAAACCTGCTAAACTGACGCCCACACAGACCGAAATCAATACAAAAATGCATACGTTTATCATACACTAGCGTTTAGGGTTTGGAGCCGATCAGGAGAGGCATTCTATAGTTATTACATGGAAACTATTTATTGAAAATGGCAAATTAAAATTTACACAGCTCAATTTTAGCACCAGGCTTTGTTTTAATAAAACCCCCGACTGGGTTGAGGGGGCGTTGACCCCCGGAACGCCCTCCAGGTAGTACACTGAAAGTTTGAAGTCTATCAGGAAAGTAACTGATCCAATTCCAACTATTCCAAGTTTTTTTTTTAACAATTTCAGTAAAATTTCAAATTTACATCTACCCGGACTATACTCATGGAGCATCATCCTATTTATAGAATACATTACCATTAATATTTTGAAACCAATCAGAAGTATTCTTCTGGTATTAAACATGAGTATCACTATTGTACAAAAATTGGCAATTTGGGACTTAATACAATCAATAACCTTGTTGTCAGAAAGTCACAACAATGGTGAGAATTTGAAGCTTGTGTGACTTGCCAGTTATAGCAGTCTATGGTATTTTTTACTGTATCAACAAATTTTCCGCCACACAAGTTAAACTTATTGGTCACTATCCTGGTGTTATGATGCATCGGGAGGGTAAATAGGTAATATTTGTCAGGAAACAGGACAAGTGTTTCCTGACCGGAAAGGCCAGCGGAAGGCTTCGGTCAACTGACCGAAGGCTTCCGCTGGTTTACCGGTCCACCCCTTTATAAGTTAAGGTTATAATGATAGCCATTTATTTTTAAGATGCATCAGCCACTAAAAGTTGAAGCCGTTCAGAGAGGTAAATAGAAATTTATTTAACGTGATTTAAAGGAAATAAAAATTCCACACAGTTTTATACACAATAATCAGATCTACATCAACACATTTAAATTTCACTCTCCACCGTCGTCGAATTAGGAGGCAACTTTTTTGATGCTGGGAATGAGTTCAACAGCTTTGGTCATAGGACACCTGCACATGCCAACTGTTTCAAATTTTTTTGCCTTGGTTACCGTACACAAGTGCTGGAAATTTGAATCCTATCGGATTAAGCCTTTTCGAATTTAGGTTAGGTAAAGTTTGTCAGGAAACAGGACAAGTGTTTCCTGACGCGGTCATAATTATAACCACTTAGTAATAAGACCTTCTCGAGTTATGAGTAAAACAAAATGGTGAGTTGAAGTGAAAAATTGAAAGAAAAAAAAATTCTGGCTACCACTTATAGGTCTTCCCTCGAGGAGAGTCAAAAAAAACAAGGAATATAATCACTCATCACAAATAAATACCATCATGCCACCTTAAAATAGCCAATACCGATTAAAATCCTTATTAAATTAATAATAACAAAAGACTTCCTCAAAAGTTTATTTTGATGTCTAAGCGAATATAATGCGGCACACGTCACTAGGTCACCATACTGAAAGCTATAATGGAAAGAGTAAGATACCTGGAGGGTATTTCGAGGGGCAACGCCCCCGCTGCCCGGTCCATGACCAGGCTATATAATATGATTAAGAAATTACGAAAGGGGAAATTAGCTCCAATTCCTTAGATCAGGAACCCTTTTACCAGCGTGAGGGCACTCCACTTAGAGGACCACTTACCATACAAGTGTAGTACTCTCTCCGATCTCTTTCCCTCTCATGGAAACTTTCACATCTGAAGACTTTATCCGCTCACTGTCTCATTCACATTAATTCTGTCTTTCAAACGTCTCTACGTTACCTTATTAAGCTGTAACATTATTCAGCTCAACATTTAACTTAACATTAAAAGTACAACTGAGCATAATCACTGCTATGTGCGTCAATATCCGCTCACTAGTGTCCCCGAAAACCATCCTCTTTGACGGGTGTGTTCGGTAAACATAGTTGTTACTCTAATCTTCCCAAGTGTTGTTTAGATCAGTGTAGCCACGACCATATGTGTTATTTCCAGAGTAAAATGCTCCGTGTGTCAGGGAGCCGCGCGACCCAGAATGAGCAGTTGGAGATCACGCCCCCCCAACACAAGCACTAGGGATGCTGAGGACAGCGCCGTACCTATCGACCGTGCGCTCTGCCGGCACCTTTGGAACTGCGGGCCGGCCAGAAGGCAGGTTCATTTATCAGCACCACCAACATCACCTACAGCGCCGCCTCAGTGCGGTTGCAGCCACAGCCGCGCGCACACTGCTTATCTCGGAGCTGTCGACTACCCTCGCTCCTCCACCCTCCCACACACAACGTTGTTCTCCAGTAACCCACGTAGGGGTTACTCACCCCGTGGGAATCATGCACCCCGTGGGAGCCATACACCCCGTGGAAGTCATGCAGTTTTTGGGGAACGGGAGAGAATTTTGAGAACCGAAGCTAACTTTGATTATTATTATAATCAAATAAAGCGCTGGATCGACAAGTGTCGAGCTAGCTTTAAACTACGAAATCACTCAGCACTTTTGACTATCAAAATCTAATATCAATAAAAGAACATAATAGGCAAAAATCACTAGAAAAAAAAAGAAAAAAAAAAATAGCAACAACAAACTATGCAAGTTTTTTAACCTACTAAACTGGGTTACCAGAGCAATATACCACCATATTAAATAGTGAAACCACTATAGAAGAAGACAAATACTCAAGGCCTAAAACATCCAGATATCGTTCCATGAAAGTGGCAACATCACATTACTAAGGTGATAACATCGACTTCAACGTCAGCGACTCCTGCAACAACAGCAGCGAGAGTGGCAGCGGTGGCAGTAGCGAGAGTGGCAGCGTCATCAGCAGTGAGAATAGCGGCGACAGCAGTAGCGGGAATGGCAGCGACAGCAGCAGCGAGAGTGGAAGCGACAGCAGCAGCGAGAGTGGCAGTGTCAGCAGCAGCGAGAGTGGCAGTGTCAGCAGCAGCGAGAGTGGCAGCGGTGGCAGCAGCGAGAGTGGCAGCGTCATCAGCAGTGAGAATGGCAGCGACAGTAGCAGCGAGAGTGGCAGTGTCAGCAGCAGCGAGAGTGGCAGTGGTGGCAGCAGCGAGAGTGGCAGCGTCATTAGCAGTGAGAATGGCAGTGTCAGCAGCAGCGAGAGTGGCAGTGGTGGCAGCAGCGAGAGTGGCAGCGTCATTAGCAGTGAGAATGGCAGCGACAGCAGCAGCGAGAGTGGCAGTGTCAGCAGCAGCGAGAGTGGCAGCGTCATTAGCAGTGAGAATGGCAGCGACAGCAGCAGCGAGAATGGCAGCAACAGCGAGAGTGGCAGCCAGAGTGGCAGCGACAGCAGCAGCAGCGAGAGTGGCAGTATCAGTAGCAGCGAGAGTGGCAGCGTCAGCAGCAGCGAGAGTGGCAGTGTCAGCAGCAGCGAGAGTGGCAGCATCAGCAGCAGCGAGAGTGGCAGCATCAGCAGCAGCGAGAGTGGCAGCATCAACAGCAGCGAGAGTGGCAGCGACAGCAGCAGCGAGAGTGGCAGCGACAGCAGTAGTGAGTGGGGCAGCGACAGCAGCAGCGAGAGTGGCAGCAACAGCAGCAGCGAGAGTGGCAGCGACAGCAGCAGCGAGAGTGGCAGCAACAGCAGCAGCGAGAGTGGCAGCGACAGCAGCAGTGAGAGTGGCAGCGACAGCAGCAGCGAGAGTGGCAGCGACAGCAGCAGCGAGAATGGCAGCAACAGCAGCAGCGAGAGTGGCAGCGACAGCAGCAGCGAGAATGGCAGCGACAACAGCAGCGAGAATGGCAGCGACAGCAGCAGCGAGAGTGGCAGCGACAGCAGCAGCGAGAATGGCAGCGACAGCAGCAGCGAGAGTGGCAGCGACAGCAGCAGCGAGAGTGGCAGCGACAGCAGCAGCGAGAATGGCAGCGACAGCAGCAGCGAGAGTGGCAGCGACAGCAGCAGCGGGAGTGGCAGCGACAGCAGCAGCGAGAGTGGCAGCGACAGCAGCAGCGAGAGTGGCAGCGACAGCAGCAGCGAGAATGGCAGCGACAGCAGCAGCGAGAGTGGCAGCGACAGCAGCAGCGAGAATGGCAGCGACAGCAGCAGCGGCGGCTTTAGCAACAGCGACGTAAATGAAATAATTATCTGTGTTATACGCCAAAAGCACATTGTAGATGTGAGCGGCGGCGGCGGCGTCAGGTCATTATCTGCAGTCTGAATCATTCCCATAATTCATTTCACATCAAAGGTGGTTGACTTTTGGGAACCGCCAAACCAGTAAAAGGCTTTTATACAGCACCTTTTAACTGCCCAGACCATGGAACAAAACTCTTCTTCAGACTCAGGGATTGACCACCTCAAAACTATATGAAAGGTAATGGAGTAATTACATCGTCTTTACATCTTTACTACTTTCTATTGTGTACTCGACTGAAGAAGCCAGTTATGTAGGCGAAACGTATCAGAATAAAGATACGTGTCTGTTGCACATTAGTCTTATTAACCTGTCGGTGTTGTATTCCATTATCCATTGTTATATATTTAACAAGATTGGATACATGAGCAGTGTGTTGCTACCTTATTCTACATGACAGTTATACAGTGGGAGCAAAAGTTAGCTGTTTCCCTGCCATATACCATCACATCAGTGTTGAAATCTGTCAACATAAGCTGGGAGGCTTCAGTAGGGGAATGGGGATATTGTCGTCCATTTATGGAGGGGAGGGGAGGAGGGAAGAGCCTTGATACTGGTTAAGAGGTTTTGATCCATGGAATTGAAGCTACCCCTCTCCTCTATCGGATCTGATAACCTATCATTTCCCAGGCGCTGTATAACCCTTACGGTTCTAACGCTTACTCCAACGGATATAATAATAAGTTTGGTTGTTTGGGTTCTTGCTGCTGCTACTCACTTGATTACAATATCCCTGGTCATCGTTACACCTACTTCTAGGCTGAGGGACTGAGTACCTCGTCTTCCACTAGAAATAAAGACTGATAGCAGGGAATCTTTCAGGCCTTAATCTTTCACTGCATATAACCGTTGTGCGGAACACCCACAGGGGTTAAGAGTATTACAATCATCTTCAGGAGCCTGCAACACGAAGGGCCTAGAGCGATCATTCAACTCTTCCTTGGTTCTTTTGTATCTTGTATAGCTTCGCGATTGCTGCGTAACCTCTGAAATGAAACGAAAAGTGACTGATGGTTCTGCTTGCCCGATATCCTCCACATAACCATGAGCTTTCTGCATGCCCATCTAAATATCATCCATCTCTATGCAGACATTGTATCATGCAATAAAATCACAGTAGACAGGTGATATCAAAATATGCAAAACATCGCTATGAAAGGAACTAAAAACAAAACGTCAGTATTGTTTCATGAGGCAATAAATCTCTGTCTTTGACTGGTTGGCAACATGACTGCAGGATAAAGATATCCAGGTGTGGCTCATGTGTTTTATTCATCTTTGATCATCTTTAAGAAAGAATACACTTCTTGTTGGGCGTCGAGTTTATGAAGGTGGTGACAACGATGTGTATACCACCAGTGAGCGCGAGGATTCCATGGATCAGAATAGTGTACCGGTGACAATATTGAAGAGAAGACATGTTACAACGCTGATACATGTTACAGCATTGATACATGTTACAGCACTAACACATGTTACACCGCAAAATTTCCATGGAACAGTTTCTGTACAGAGCTTTATCAAGTCATGTATTACAAAACTCTAATAGAGTGAAAAGTTGTGCCAATAAAAGCTTGTTCTCTAATGTGTATTTTTCCTTGAAGGATTTGGTCTTTGGATCCTACTAAGTGTGACTCTGTACTACCACAGTCAGGCCTCATTTTGCATAACGAGCCTTTCGTTGACAACTAATTAGGCTGCGACAGTGTAACGCGAGTGTTTATCTGACCGCAGTTACTTTCCTCTACGTTTATTTATTTTGGTTATTAACCATTTTAAACATTTGAACACCAAGTTAACGTTAAAATTTCATAACAACGTCGAGTGACTTTAATAAACCTTAAATCGGAACTGTAAAATGGCTTTTATTGTTAGGAAATAGTGAATTAGGGCATTTATACAAATACTTTGCCAGATAGGCATCATTAATTTTGTTGTGGATGAAATGCTTCCGTAATGCCCTATATATGAACCACACCACGGGTGGGGTTAGAGCCCGCAATGAGTCACAAAACTCCAGACAAACGCGTTAGCCACTGGGCCAGCTAGCTGGTGGTGCCTATGCTAACGTTTCTATGGTGTAGAAATATACCTAGTTGGATGAATCTTGTTGAAGCCAGCTGGTCCAGTGGCTAACTCGTCGGTCTGGAGTTTTGTGGCCCTATATATGCACTGATTACTTACGATCGCGTCTTTATTTGTTACCACTTACAACTCAGAAATGAAGAAGTATTATGAGGAGAGTCTAGACACAGGCGGTGATGTACACAGGAAGAAATTTCACCCTGTCCGTTTTATAAGTTCTTGGCATAAAGAAGCTGAATAAAGCTATAAAAATCCAGGGGGAGTTGAATGATTGCTCTAGGCCTTTCGAGTTGTAATCAACATCTTCAGGCGCTTGCAATGTTGCAGAAATGAGTTGGAGGTCCAGGTAGATTCATTCAGGGGAACGGCTTTAACTGGAGCCTGAAGATGTTATGATTGCAACATGAAATGCCTAGAACTATCATTCAGCTCCCAATGTGGTCGTTTTTAAATCTTACATAGTTTGTTAGCGATTATTGCATAATATTCTATTAAATCTGAAATGAAAATCTAGATAAACTTCGAACACCTGCTCTCCTCTCTTAAGCGCCACGAGGAACGATCTTTCGATCACACTCCACTCGCGGCGCTCTGAAATAATTTTCCAGTAACCTATACTGGAAGACCAAAATCCGATTGGACTAGCTGAAGGCAGGTTGAACCAGGTGTTCAATAAATTAAGCATAATGCTTTCCCGGCTTACCTGCGGTCCTCATTATCTTAATCTTGTGCCGCATAGAGTCAGTTTTACGTGATGAACCTTAAGAGGGGATTCAGGTGAGGTTGTGGATATTGGAGGAGATGGAAAGAAGGCAAGAGGGTAGGATACGTTTTATTCGTAAAGTTGTTGTATTTTTAGTATTAAGATGGCCTTTATGTGCAGTGATGTCGCACAATAAAGTCCTCCTGGTCCAGGTGGTGATACTTGCATCAAATTGCTGGATAAACGTACGCAAATTGTGTTTATGAGTCAAATGGACTGAATTAAAGTTAGTAAGGTGACATTTTCACAGGACTGTTTACATTAATTGAAACGTCGATTAAATTGCAATAAAATGTCATTTTACAATGTACCCAGATCCCAGGAGGAGACGATGTCAGGATGTACTATGTGGCAGGCGATCTTCAAGACGCTATTAATAATAATACTGTAAGTCCTCTGGTATTCCCTCGCTGTAGTGCAGTAGAAACACTTGGAAATCTTTCTGGGATTGTTTTTCCGTGTATGGTAAGCGAGTGATGAGCTCAGATCTCGGCTAATATTACCAGAATTATTTGTGTTTAAAAGTGAAAAAAATGGTTTTGCCCCACTACTTAGTATCCTGAATTTATTTTTAACAAAATAAGGACAGATCGTGAATGTATACCCAAATGTCCTGTTAGTCTATTTATGGTATAGTTCCTAGATTTTTTGTGCATCTATTGCTCCTTCGCTACCGTACATAGGATAGACGTCGTATGCACAATAAACTAGCAGCTTCAGTGTCGGTATTTAATAGCACACGACGACGAAGGAAAAAATAAAAGGAAAAAATAGTAGTATTAGTACTAGCAGCACTAGTTCTGACAACCACTATAAACATCCCTTTCTGGGAATATCTGTATACATTACTACTGCTACTGATAATAATAATTTTTATACGTGCCCTTTTGCACACGTCTTGAGACTTGTGCTTTATTTCTGAGACTAATAAACGCATTAGACTGTGATAAAGACCCATGCGAGGTGATTTCTTAATGACCAATGAACCAGCAATAACTTTCCAGTGTGGAAGAGAGAGGTCAGGTATGACACCCAATTTGGAAAGAGGAAGCGTGGTCTTTTGCTGGAGCCTTTCCTCATATTAAACCTGTCGTTCTTTCGCCTGTGCTAACCCTTCATACAATGACAGAAGCTATTCATTGGAATGACGAACGACCAAACATATCTCGTCTGTATGCAGTCAGGTGCTCGTCCAAGTTGCTGGAGGCAATTTCCTGCTCAGTGGCAAAGAATTACTCCGTGAAATAGACTCCTGCGCAAGGGATATCAATCGTACAATGCATACAGGTCATCAGTTATACAATGCATACAGGTCAATGAGCACACTACGCGCATGTCAACAAACTCATCGACGCAAATACAGTATAAAGAGATCCTTTATTGATTACGTTTCGCCCACACAGTGGGCTTTATCAAGTCACAACAGGCCACTATACATATAGAGTTAATAGGTACAGGTCACAAGACACACACATTACATCCTCACCCTCAACATAACTCGTGCAAAACGGAACTCATAGAATGTAATACATGGAAGGATAATATACAGGAAGAATAAAATACTATTCACACTTGTTGTAGTCTTATACCCCAAGTGTATTTGTGGTAAGGTAGTAAGTAGCTAAGCATTATTATGCATTGTGTGAACCAAGACCTCAGGAATGGCATGCAAGATAACGAAGTCAACGTCTGAGAGAAAGAGCTGAATCTCTTTGGTCCCGCACTCTTTGTAATCCTGGACATCACCCACATTGGATTACAGACTCATGCATACAAAGGCATACTGCCGACTGTCGACAGTAATGGTAAAAACAGACAGGTGCAGAACCCTTATTTTTTTAGTGTGACGACATGTTTGTGCTGTGTCGACCTTTATCAAGATAACTTGTCAAAGCTCTATACCAAATGAATCGTTGTCACAGTGCAACTTTCTGAATCTGGAATATCGGCAGCTACCTGCTGATGGAATAAATATGCGTATCCCTTCTGGCTGACATCCGCACGAAATTCAGAGTCGGTCAAAGGATGATGCTGTGTTACTTATCAAGGGAAGTTCGGCTTCTCAGAGGGGCTAAAACCCACTAGGTTACTGAAAGACTGAAGGTATTGTTCAGCCACGGTACTGTGGCTTTTTCTTTCTTTCAGACTGATAAGAAAAATACTATCAAGTCAGATGCTGCTAAAATTGTCATACAACGTTCTCGAAAGAGATAAAAATCTCAAATAATAAAACCACTAACATTCTGGACCGGTTTTATTTGGGAAAACTTCTGCAATAATTTCTATTAATTTTTAAAGAAAATTCAGTCAAAGTTTTTCATTGATGTCACTGAAAACAAGATCAAACAACCTGTAACTGAGTTACTACAGCATACGCGAGGCTTAGACACACACGCTGTTTCACCTAACACAGTTTTGCCCTGGCTATTAAACGTTAAAAAATATTCTTTGAAAACTGCTTTGATCCTTCTTTACATTTTGCGCATGGAAAATCAAAGTTATCGTGCATTAGACAATGTTTCTCTGAGTTCCTTATATAAGATTCCTCGCTATGTTAAACTCAACTAAGATAATATTAAAAGTGTTATTAATTGGGAAATTAAACCCAGGCAGAAGTATATTACTAAGAGTCAAGTAAAATTAAATGTCACTTTGGGTGATATATTCCAGCCTTGATTCTGACTCTAAACTATCAAATTCTCTTCTAGAATCTAATATATAGGAGGATGGCAGCCTGTTTTACAGTGCTGCTGCGGTTTAAGTCCAGCAAGCTGATAATCACGACATTCAACTTAACAATTTGAGGGACAACAGAGACAGACCACATGAGAATAAATATGATAATTATTTTTTGAGAGGAGGTTGGTTTTTGGAGAGATGGCTGGCTATTGAGAATGGGTAGAAGATCAAAATATCAACAATATATTAGCATGATAAAAAAAAATAATATAAGTAAATTAAAAGCCCTGAAAAATCTGAATCATGAAAGGCTATGAGAGTTTTGTGGCAAGATAAAAAATATGAACCTCTAAAATAATCGTTATTGGCCTTGACGATGTCTCAGGGAGTGACATATGCAATATATTTAAAATAAATATATCCATCTGGAGATCTATAACAATACCTTTCAGTTAGAAGAAACTGAAAATAAAAGAAGGCAAGTTAAAACCTCTCATGTGAGCAAATAAACCCCGGTGTGGATGGAAGGTATTTTGTTACCACACGTGATTTAAAAGGTCATTAAAAAATCAAAGTATAATTTGTATAATTTTTTCACGTTTCATACACAACACCAAAACTAAACGTATCTTATGAATTATTTTTTCTCGTTCATATTATCACCAACGAACTAAATTTTTTTGTTAGGTCTACTCCCATACTAATTAAAACAAATTCTTTTCCTAATTAGTAAAAGTATAGAGCAATTGTCTAGACCATCATGGAGTACTAGGAACAAGTGTATAAATACCGAAATTGTGCTTTTAGTGTATTGTAGGTTCAACTTGGACCCTAACTTCACGATCCACTGTCCCTGCACTCCTCTCAACATGATCTGTAGCCTTACACTGTCACGGATGTTCTGAAAGTCAAGATGTACTGAGGTGACCCGAATTCCGGAGCCCTGGCTGGGAATACCATATGAAATCATTGCCAACTCAAAGCGTATATAGACTGGAAATCCATTTTTTAGAGGAAGCCAGTTGTATTCTTGAAAAAGTTGAGGCAAAGCTAGTAAAGTATAAATGAGTAAGAAGCGGTGAGAATTAGAACTTCACCCTCAGAGTTATAAACCGAAACAAAATAATACAAGTTAGCAATATGTTGGAAGTGAGTGAGAAGTACTTACAAATTCATAATGAAATGTTAGTTGTATGTGGCTATCGCTCTTGAAAGACACGACCAGGATAGACAGCAGCACACTAGACCCTAGCAGAGGACTTGCAGCCTTCGGTCTGTACAACAGTAGGGTCAAAGTGCAATTTGAAATTGTCGAGAAAAAGGGAGAGTTGGGAGAGGGTGGAAACGGGAGTCGTCGGAAATGGAAGAACGGAAGGGCAGTCTGGGACCAAGGAAGCTCCCACGTCAGCGAGAGAGAAATAATAGGTATGAAGGAGGAAAAGGTGAGCAGAGGGACAATAATAGAGAATAAAATCTGTTTTAATGTTATATTTGCTTTTGTAACTGTTGCTATTATTTGTGCTTAGGATTCACACCCGGAGGTACAGAGTGTACTTTCAGTTTTTTCTTTCATAATACTGAGAAGTTTTCGTTTTATATATTTTAACAACTGTGATTTAAGCAAACTTTGAGAGAAAATCAGAATTATTTTGCTTGAAAACTTCAGCAGATGTGAGATATACAACAACTGTGTCATATTAAAACTTAATTATACTGTGAACTAATATAACCTAGTAGTGACAGGATGCCAGTAAACGCTCAGTGAACATCCATCAAGAAATATACATTCAACTGTGTATATACCTGTTCCTGAGGACAGAATGGCCCAAGTCGCTTTTAGTATTCCAACGTGAATAAATTGAGAGTTGTGCGAGAGGCAGCACTGACCAGTGTCAGCCATCCTCGGCTTTGTTGCAATTTATTTCAAACCAACTGCAGTAACCTCAGTTCACACACTGAGGTGACAACAGTGTGATGTCTTCAGTTCTCAACCACAGACTTACCTTCCACAAAAGTGAAAATATCAAATATGCATGATATTTGTCTGAAAAAACACACTTACAATACTGTACATACCTTTAGTTACATTCATGTACGTAATAATTCATCCAGAAGATATAATTCCGAAGAATTTTACTGGTATGAAGAAGCCCATCTAATGCACGTGAAATTGTCAAGATTTTAGAAGCTTGTAAACAATGAATAAGAACACTGTGACTTAGCTCTTAAGATTCAATGTCATAAGCTTATAGGGGTAATACACCTATTATTATTATCATCATCATCAAGGGGGAACGACAGCACCTATGGAACGAAAAAGGTAGGGAGAAGAGGGACTTAAGGTTTTCTAATCTCTTTAAATTATATCAATGTTATTATATGCTGACATGTTAATAACATATGAGGTTTACGGCATTTTACTGAGAAGACGTTTCGCCCACCAGAGACTATCAATTCTAACTGATGAAGTCACTGATGGTGAAACTTCTTGGTGGTAAAATACCATGATCTAGGTGTTTTATCCTTCATGGAAGACAAATCGTGGGTTGAGACTCGTGGTCGTCATCGTTCTCACCTCAGTGTTTGATTATGATCATAAGTAAACGCTAAACTCACAAGGATCGTACAGTGTTGCCTCAGTGTATGAACTGCGGTTACTGCACGAAGTTAGAAAAATTCTGCAGCAGGACGGAGGTTGTCTGTCACATGGGACACCGGTACCTCACACAAGTGACTCTGGGACACCGGTACCTCACACAAGTGACTCTGGGACACCGGTACCTCACACAAGTGACTCTGGGACACCGGTACCTCACACAAGTGACTCTGGGACACCGGTACCTTGTCAGGTAGGGGGGGGGTATTGGAACATGTCGGATATAAGTGGGGAATATGGGAGTAATCGGAGAGAGTAGGCAGGAGAGTCTGAGTAGAGTGATTAGCGGCGAGCGGTATTGGAACATGTCGGATGTAAGTGGGGAATATGGGAGTAATCGGAGAGAGTAGGCAGGAGAGTCTGAGTAGAGTGATTAGCGGCGAGCGGTAGGTAGGTAATGTGAGGTCACTGGTGACTACAACTTCACCTCTCATTACTCTACCCACCACTCCACACTACTCACCCTCTCACTACTTTAACTAAGCATAAATAAATGGAGAAAATAACGGGGACAGTGAATATTACTATTCTACTCAAACACAGTTTATTATTAAGTCCTTGTACAATAATATATTTGGGAACAGGAGAACATTATTGTGGTTTAGATAAATGGGATGGTATGTATAAGCAGTGAGACAGGGAATACAATCAACTTGACCAAAATGAATGTAACTTACAATATAGTTCAGAGGGCAGTTCATCACAGGAACTAAGCCACAGGTCCCAAGACCTACACAGCACGAGTACTGCGCCAAGCCAGTACTCTGCCCAATACCTCCAACAGTCTCCTCCAGAGACTTCAGCAGCCTTCTCCCGAGCCCTGCACCCCAGCAGCAGCTCCGTTCGAAGTCTCTGCTCAGGAGCTCTACACCCCAGCAGCAGCTCCGCTCGAATATCCCTACTCAGCTGTTCCTTGGGCTTATATTGTCCTGAGAGCACCCCCCACAACCACGTGTACGACCTGACGCCTAGGTCTGACGCCGTCAAGAACAAAAGACCTCAGACGTGGGCGTGGCTGACAGACGTTTGCCAAGGCAAGGTGTGACCATATAATTGGTTAAATTAGGTCTCCCCAGAGACCTCACAAGCCCAGCTGAACTACATCACAACCTCACACAAGTGACTCTGGGACACCGGTACCTCACACAAGTGACTCTGGGACACCGGTACCTCACACAAGTGACTCTGGGACACCGGTACCTCACACAAGTGACTCTGGGACACCGGTACCTCACACAAGTGACTCTGGGACACCGGTACCTCACACAAGTGACTCTGGGACACCGGTACCTCACACAAGTGACTCTGGGACACCGGTACCTCACACAAGTGACTCTGGGACACCGGTACCTCACACAAGTGACTCTGGGACACCGGTACCTCACACAAGTGACTCTGGGACACCGGTACCTCACACAAGTGACTCTGGGACACCGGTACCTCACACAAGTGACTCTGGGACACCGGTACCTCACACAAGTGACTCTGGGACACCGGTACCTCACACAAGTGACTCTGGGACACCGGTACCTCACACAAGTGACTCTGGGACACCGGTACCTCACACAAGTGACTCTGGGACACCGGTACCTCACACAAGTGACTCTGGGACACCGGTACCTCACACAAGTGACTCTGGGACACCGGTACCTCACACAAGTGACTCTGGGACACCGGTACCTCACACAAGTGACTCTGGGACACCGGTACCTCACACAAGTGACTCTGGGACACCGGTACCTCACACAAGTGACTCTGGGACACCGGTACCTCATACAAGTGACTCTGGGACACCGGTACCTCACACAAGTGACTCTGGGACACCGGTACCTCACACAAGTGACTCTGGGACACCGGTACCTCACACAAGTGACTCTGGGACACCGGTACCTCACACACCTGTCACATGGATGCTGCTACTGCCTTTCTCACAAGTGACACTGGACGCTGCTGCCTCTCACACCTGGCACATGGATGCTGCTGCCTCTCACACCTGGCACATGGATGCTGCTGCCTCTCACACCTGGCACATGGATGCTGCTGCCTCTCACACCTGGCACATGGACGCTGCTGCCTCTCACACCTGGCACATGGACGCTGCTGCCTCTCACACCTGGCACATGGATGCTGCTGCCTCTCACACCTGGCACATGGATGCTGCTGCCTCTCACACCTGGCACATGGATGCTGCTGCCTCTCACACCTGGCACATGGATGCTGCTGCCTCTCACACCTGGCACATGGATGCTGCTGCCTCTCACACCTGGCACATGGACGCTGCTGCCTCTCACACCTGGCACATGGATGCTGCTGCCTCTCACACCTGGCACATGGATGCTGCTGCCTCTCACACCTGGCACATGGATGCTGCTGCCTCTCACACCTGGCACATGGACGCTGCTGCCTCTCACACCTGGCACATGGATGCTGCTGCCTCTCACACCTGGCACATGGATGCTGCTGCCTCTCACACCTGGCACATGGATGCTGCTGCCTCTCACACCTGGCACATGGATGCTGCTGCCTCTCACACCTGGCACATGGATGCTGCTGCCTCTCACACCTGGCACATGGACGCTGCTGCCTCTCACACCTGGCACATGAACGCTGCTGCCTCTCACACCTGGCACATGGATGCTGCTGCCTCTCACACCTGGCACATGGATGCTGCTGCCTCTCACACCTGGCACATGGATGCTGCTGCCTCTCACACCTGGCACATGGATGCTGCTGCCTCTCACACCTGGCACATGGATGCTGCTGCCTCTCACACCTGGCACATGGATGCTGCTGCCTCTCACACCTGGCACATGGACGCTGCTGCCTCTCACACCTGGCACATGGATGCTGCTGCCTCTCACACCTGGCACATGGATGCTGCTGCCTCTCACACCTGGCACATGGATGCTGCTGCCTCTCACACCTGGCACATGGACGCTGCTGCCTCTCACATCTGGCACATGGACGCTGCTGCCTCTCACACCTGGCACATGGATGCTGCTGCCTCTCACACCTGGCACATGGATGCTGCTGCCTCTCACACCTGGCACATGGATGCTGCTGCCTCTCACACCTGGCACATGGATGCTGCTGCCTCTCACATAAATCACAAGAAATTTAAACAAGTGCGAGATGTATATGAGCTCATCACGAGATTCTTTTCCTAAGTTTTTCCCTAAAATATCCTGTGACTAAGTCACCACTGTGAGCAGGTCACCTCAGTGGCCAGGTATCTACTGTGGCTGCCAAGGTATCTACTATTGCTGCCCAGGTAACAACTATGGGTGCCCAGGTAACTACAATGACTGGCCAGGTAACAACTATGGGTGCCCAGGTAACTACAATGACTGGCCAGGTAACAACTATGGCTGCCCAAGTAACTACTCTAGCTTCCCAGGTAACTGTTATAGCTGCCCAGGTGACTACTATGGCTGGCCAGGTAACTATGTATCTGGCCAGGTAATTACTATGGCTGGCCATGTATAACTAGACATATATAAGTATAAACATTTTCACGAGAATACTAGAAAGTCAACCTCGTCATCCCCCTCTAGCACCTGGACTGTTTCTGGCTATATACCAGTTGCCAGTGCTCATTCTGGACTTAATCTTCACATTAAAGAGTTTTCAACAGCGTTTTAAATGAGAAAAGCACTAAAAGTATGAGAACTTTAATGCAATAAAAAAAGGTGTCTAGGGTTAATAATATTTGTAGTCAAAAGTAACAGTGGAATTAGGTTCCTACACATCACTAGGGGCATAACGTCAGTAACTTATGATAAGTATTCAGTATTTGTGTAGATTTTTTGTAAAATGTGCTTTTAGCACATTACTTAGTATACAGTAAAATACTCTTGATAAACTGTACCATCTGGTATGTTGCTGTATTGTACTCGAGGTACTAAGTAATGAGTGTGTAGTCCTAAGCAAGACTTGATTTAAAACGTGACTAACTTTTCGCCAACAGGCATGAACCACAGCTTGCTTGAACAGTAAAGCGACCAGTTCGCCAAACACCAAAATGCACAAAGCAGCCGTGAGCAGCACGTTGTTAGGAAAGGAAGGAGAAAAAAAAACGACCCCAACTGGGAACAAACGACACATCTTCCATACAAGGAAAAAACAACGACTCCCGAATGGCTGAATCTGGGTTCAGCAACTACCAAACCCCGACTACGACAGTTCGTAGATGGCAGTCTGGACAAGGTAGTTTAAAGTCAGGCTCATGACCTGAAGCACAGCGTCTCATGAAACATCTCAGAAAATGTAAAAAAATCACCGATTCTAAATATGGCTCAGTGAATGAAGTTACACAGTTACGAGATGTATGTTCCGGTTCACAAACGGATACATATTCTACCAGAAAAACTAGTCTACATGACACGAGCAGAGGAGAACAACGTTCTCCCAGACAGCGGAGGAGAGGTGTTGCCTCGATGATATCCAGCCAGGAAGAGAGAACGCGTCTGCAAGTGAGAGATCAGATATTCTCCCGGCTTACAACACGCTTCACAAGCAGTAATAACAGCGCGGACACATAATCAAAGCTTTCGAATCTGTCAGCACAGAGTGTCATTTGTGCGTTACACCATACCTATCAATGTAGCTAAATATACAAGACAACTAATATTGTAAAGCAAGATATTTTTGTTTTACTTATTAACGAAAAATATTATATATATATATATATATATATATATATATATATATATATATATATATATATATATATATATATATATATATATATATATATATATACACACAAGGAATTCGCGAGAGCAGGCGAAATATTCTCGCGAATTCCTTGCATTGTTAAAATCTCTAGTAAGGCTGATGCATGCAGGGGACGAGATGAAAAGCTGTAAGCCTTCTCCCTGAAAGCTGGTTGCCTTGGATCAAAGTCTAGCGCAAGCTGGACTCCAAGGTATTGGTCCCGTGTGGTGAGTTTGGTATAGCACTGCGTACCTTGTTCCAAGGTTCATAGGTTCGAGTCTCCTTCAGCCAGAGATCAGTGTTTGTGTATATTTCGCCTGCTCTCGCGAATTCCTTGTATATATATATATATATATATATATATATATATATATATATATATATATATATATATATATATATATATATATATATATATATATATATATATATATTTATCACACTGGCCGATTCCCACCAAGGCAGGGTGGCCCGAAAAAGAAAAACTTTCACCATCATTCACTCCATCACTGTCTTGCCAGAAGGGTGCTTTACACTACAGTTTTTAAACTGCAACATTTTTAAACTGCAACATTAACACCCCTCCTTCAGAGTGCAGGCACTGTACTTCCCATCTCCAGGACTCAAGTCCGGCCTGCCGGTTTCCCTGAACCCCTTCATAAATGTTACTTTGCTCACACTCCAACAGCACGTCAAGTATTAAAAACCATTTGTCTCCATTCACTCCTATCAAACACGCTCACGCATGCCTGCTGGAAGTCCAAGCCCCTCGCACACAAAACCTCCTTTACCCCCTCCCTCCAACCTTTCCTAGGCCGACCCCTACCCCGCCTTCCTTCCACTACAGACTGATACACTCTTGAAGTCACTCTGTTTCGCTCCATTCTCTCTACATGTCCGAACCACCTCAACAACCCTTCTTCAGCCCTCTGGACAACAGTTTTGGTAATCCCGCACCTCCTCCTAACTTCCAAACTACGAATTATCTGCATTATATTCACACCACACATTGCCCTCAGACATGACATCTCCACTGCCTCCAGCCTTCTCCTCGCTGCAACATTCATCACCCATGCTTCACACCCATATAAGAGCGTTGGTAAAACTATACTCTCATACATTCCCCTCTTTGCCTCCAAGGACAAAGTTCTTTGTCTCCACAGACTCCGAAGTGCACCGCTCACCCTTTTCCCCTCATCAATTCTATGATTCACCTCATCTTTCATAGACCCATCCGCTGACACGTTCACTCCCAAATATCTGAATACATTCACCTCCTCCATACTCTCTCCCTCCAATCTGATATCCAATCTTTCATCACCTAATCTTTTTGTTATCCTCATAACCTTACTCTTTCCTGTATTCACTTTTAATTTTCTTCTTTTGCACACCCTACCAAATTCATCCACCAATCTCTGCAACTTCTCTTCAGAATCTCCCAAGAGCACAGTGTCATCAGCAACAACTCCCACTTTATGTGTGATTCTTTATCTTTTAACTCCACACCTCTTGCCAAGACCCTCGCATTTACTTCTCTTACAACCCCATCTATAAATATATTAAACAACCACGGTGACATCACACATCCTTGTCTAAGGCCTACTTTTACTGGGAAATAATTTCCCTCTTTCCTACATACTCTAACTTGAGCCTCACTATCCTCATAAAAACTCTTCACTGCTTTCAGTAACCTACCTCCTACACCATACACCTGCAACATCTGCCACATTGCCCCCCTATCCACCCTGTCATACGCCTTTTCCAAATCCATAAATGCCACAAAGACCTCTTTAGCCTTATCTAAATACTGTTCACTTATATGTTTCACTGTAAACACCTGGTCCACACATCCCCTACCTCTCCTAAAGCCTCCTTGTTCATCTGCTATCCTATTCTCAGTCTTACTCTTAATTCTTTTAATAATAACTCTACCAGGTATACTCAACAGACTTATCCCCCTATAATTTTTGCACTCTCTTTTGTCCCCTTTGCCTTTATATAAAGGAACTATGCATGCTCTCTGCCAATCCCTAGGTACCTTACCCTCTTCCATACATTTATTAAATAATTGCACCAACCACTCCAAAACTATATCCCCACCTGCTTTTAACATTTCTATCTTTATCCCATCAATCCCAGCTGCCTTACCCCCTTTCATTTTACCTACTGCCTCACAAACTTCCCCCACACTCACAACTGGCTCTTCCTCACTCCTACAAGGTGTTATTCCTCCTTGCCCTATACACGTAATCACAGCTTCCCTATCTTCATCGACATTTAACAATTCCTCAAAATATTCCCTCCATCTTCCCAATACCTCTAACTCTCCATTTAATAACTCTCGTCTCCTATTTTTAACTGACAAATCCATTTGTTCTCTAGGCTTCCTTAACTTGTTAATCTCACTCCAAAACTTTTTCTTATTTTCAACAAAATTTGTTGATAACATTTCACCCACTCTCTCATTTGCTCTCTTTTTACATTGCTTCACCACTCTCTTAACCTCTCTCTTTTTCTCCATATACTCTTCCCTCCTTGCATCACTTCTACTTTGTAAAAACTTCTCGTATGCTATCTTTTTCTCCCTTACTACTCTCTTTACATCATCATTCCACCAATCGCTCCTATTCCCTCCCGCACCCACTTTCCTGTAACCACAAACTTCTGCTGAACACTAACACTACATTTTTAAACCTACCCCATACCTCTTCGATCCCATTTCCTATGCTCTCATTAGCCCATCTATCCTCCAATAGCTGTTTATATCTTACCCTAACTGCCTCCTCTTTTAGTTTATAAACCTTCACCTCTCTCTTCCCTGATGCTTCTATTCTCCTTGTATCCTATCTACCTTTTACTCTCAGTGTAGCTACAACTAGAAAGTGATCTGTTATATCTGTGGCCCCTCTATAAACATGTGCATCCTGAAGTCTACTCAACAGTCTTTTATCTACCAATACATAATCCAACAAACTACTGTCATTTCGCCCTACATCATATCTTGTATACTTATTTATCCTCTTTTTCTTAAAATATGTATTACCTATAACTAAACCTCTTTCTATACAAAGTTCAATCAAAGGGCTTCCATTATCATTTACACCTTGCACCCCAAACTTACCTACCACACCCTCTCTAAAAGTTTCTCCTACTTTAGCATCCTTCTGTGATCTCCTTGATGGCCAGACAAAATAGAAAGTGAGCGAGAGGATCCCCCTGTTGTACACCGTCACACGAGTCAATTTCATGCTCCCCAAACAACAGTTTAGAAGTCACACTAACACGACTGCATGAAGGGATAGAGATACGGGAAGTGTTTAGAAACTGCTTGGAGAGCAGCATTCCTTCTAAGTTGAAAGCATTGGCCAAATGTAATTTGATCAAGGCTCTTTCATCTGACATGTTGATGTATACTCGTGATGTATGAGCAGCTGCTTCACAGCCTTACTGAACACCATAACCGAGCTGAGTTGGATTGGGACAGCCTCTTGACACACCATTCTTACTGCGGCCTTGGCGACTAGGCGCTGAAGAGTGTTGTCCACTGCAATGGGCCTGATTCCTCCATCCTTTTTCCGGATGGCACATAGTGAGGCACCAAAGAAGAAGGGTCTAATGGCCTCCGGGACACTGCCAGCCAGGAACACGTTGGAAAAATTTAGTGAGTTCAGACAGCAACCTCTCTGAAACATCAAGTGCTGGACTGAGCATTTGTTTTAAGAGTTGTTGCCTTAAATCGGTGAAACCTCCTGCTGAACCCTGTAGAAATGACATAGCAGCTTTACACACATCAGCGCCCTGTAGGGTTAAATGATCTTCATCTGCTGCAATGTCAGGGAGGTCAATGTGGTACTGGGAGCCCTGGGTGGCTGTTTGTCCTTCAGGGCTTGTGCTGTAATGGCATCCTTAGGAGCGATAGTATCCTCACTGCTTATAAGCCTCAGTGCTTTTCTATTTTTTGCTAATTTGGGCTCTGATTTTTGAGGCGTCAGGTGTCCTAAAGGACATCAGAAAAATTAGACATGAGAGAGAGCCTGGACCTATCTTTAAACCCCACAATATGTGAAATATTTTCCACCAGTCGACAGATGATCCAGAATATTAATGCTTTTTTACCAGGAGCACGAGCCATTGATTCAGCCAACAGCATTCTCCTTGGTGCTCCTTTTTGGGCACAGTGCCATTGATCTGACCCTAGAAACGAAATTCTCAGACCACAAGACGATGGAAGGCAGAATGAAAGAAGCTGATACAGATGATACCTTCTACCTACTCACCAGGCGCCTGTCCATCCTAAAACTTACCTACTTCCTGAGATGCTTCCCAGCCTTCAGCAGTCCGAAACTCAAGGAATATGACTACCTCCTTAAGACCATGCTAAAGAGTGTATTGAATTTTTCCCTTGAAGATGGACAGTGGTTGCAAGCCTCACTTCCAGCCAGGCTTGGGAGGCCGGGAGTACGCAAATCCTCCCAGATTGCCCTACCAGCTTTCCTTTCCTCTTCCATAGCATCAAACTAGTTAATAAAACATTCTTCCGGACAACCTCAGTGGCTCAGCAGGGATACAGGACCCTAACTACGCCAGTGCCATCAATGAATGGGAGATTCTCGCTGCCCTAGCACCAAAACCTATTTCAGTACTGGCCTACAAAGAGTCAAGTTGGGATGGTCCCATTGCTGAAAAAGTACTTGCCAACATGCTTAGGGATGTAGCATTAGACAGGGAGACTGCCCGTCTCCAAGCTGTGAGTGCACATCACTCTGGGGACTTCCTCTAAACAGTTCCCATTTCGGGAATGGGAACACGCATCGGCCCTAAGACACTCCATATTGCAGTAGCTCTCCGCTTCTCTGCCCCAATTCACACGGAATATACGTGTATTTGCGGTGACGTGCAAGCCGACAAATATGGTCTACATGGTCTTAACTGCTCCAAAACCACGGGTTGGCACGCAAGACACAATGAAATCAACGAGATCATAAAGAGAAGCCTTGCTACAGCTGGATGCCCAGCTGAGAGCCTCGATCACTTAAAGCCAACAGCACTCACAACCCAGCAAATCGCCCTGACATGATCATCTATCCTTGGAAGAATGACAAGCTTTTAGCATGGGACTATATCTGCGTGTCGACGCTGGCTGATACCTACATCCATCACAGTGTCGGGCGACAGGGAGGAGCTGCTGATCACAGGGAGGAGTACAAGATCGGCAAGTACAGAGACATAAGCCATCAGTATCAATTTGTCCCTGTGAGATCAGAGACCGTGGGATCAAGGGAAAAAAAAGCCATACGGTTCCTTAAAGAAACTGGTTCCAGACTCATCGACACCACCAGGACCCGAGGGCGGCCACTTTCATGTTCTAGCGCCTCTGTGTGGCATCCAGAGGAAAAATGCTTGCTGCAGACTTGCCTCGCGTCCGGCTTCGGAGGAGCTAGAGGAGATTCATAATCTTTGATAAAATGTAACAATGTATTCATGTTTGCATTTTTTTGTCAGTGCATTCTATAAATAAAGTTCACATAGAATATAGAGGGTGGTAGAAGAAAATATTCAAACAGCTCTAGAGAGAACCTTGAGTTTTTCCTGAAATACCTTTATTTTATTTTCTGAGGTCCCCAGAACAGTTCTAGTGGTACCTCCGGATATATATATATATATATATATATATATATATATATATATATATATATATATATATATATATATATATATATATATATATATATATATATACACGCACACACACAGTGTGCAGATTAATTGCGACAGGAGTAAATTTTGCCATTATCACATATATTTGTTTCTAGCTTAATTAAAGTAGTTTGGGCTCTTTTCAGAAGAGTTTGCTACCGACTTCTGGCAACCATCCAGCCGTGGTGTAGCCCTACTACTCTTGTCAATGCTACAACAGCTGTTGTGCTGTAATACTATTCCTGCAAGCTTGCTCAGTGAATGAATGTGACTTCACCAAATTCTCCCCTTCAGTTCATTATTACTGCTGAAATTCATGATGGATGTTACATCTAGGAAGTGTGCAAATATTGTAGCTCTTAGAAATCATGCTGATTTGAATATCAAACAGATCGCCAAAAAATTGAGCCTAGTAAAGTTAACCGTTGGTCGGGTTCTGAAGAGAGCTGACGACACTGGTGATCGTGAAGTGCTGCGTCGAGGAAGGTGTGGAAGAAACCGCAAGACATTTCACGATTCTAGGTTATCATAAGAAATAGTGTAAAGGATCCCAAGAAAACCAGCAAAGATCCACAGATTAATGTAGATTCTTCAACTGCTAGATGAAGGCTGGGTGAAGTTGGCAGAACTGCCAGAAAACCAGTAAAGAAGCAAATATTGACTTCTTTAATGAAGACAACACGGTTGCGGTGAGCACTTGATCATAATGGATGGACGACAGATGAATAAATACAGATCACTGGTAGCGAGTCTGAGCAAAGGCGAACCTCTTCGGAACAGACACTTTCAAGCGCCAAAAACTCACCTATGATGATGTTTTAGGGTAGTTTTACTGCTGAAGGCCCTAGACGGCTTATTACTGTTGAGGGAACAATGGACAGTGACAAATACAATTCAATCCTGATACTTAATTTACTTCCCGTTGTGGATAAAGATTTTCCTGATGGAGAAGGCATTTTCCAGCAGGATCCATGCCATATGTCGTAAGCTCCTCTCTCCTATGTGCGGGTTATTTGTGTATTGTTCCAGTCACGGTATTTTGGTTTTTCGTTATTTCCAGGAATATGCTGACTTTCTTCGAAGAGAGTTCGCTAAGCGTTCTAAATTGCCCTGGAAACTCTCCTAACGTTAACCCATTTGAGAATATATGAGCAATAACCAAAAGAAGAATAGCTAAACAGGACTGTATTAACAATGAAGCTAATTGCTGTTGTTTTTAGGACCTGGTACCACGACGAAGAGCTTGCCAAAATGTATTCAACATTGGCTGATTCTTTGCCAAAACTTGCAGCAAGGCTTATAAAAGCAGGGTAGTTATATATCCTATGAAATCAATTATCTGTCATATCAATATTTCATCACTGTCCTAAATAATATGCACATATATATATATATATATATATATATATATATATATATATATATATATATATATATATATATATATATATATATATATATATATATATATGCATAAATGATGGGATGACGCACTATCCCATTTTTCAACCACTCCTGCTTTAACACCACGTTAACAAGGCTCCTGAAATAAAAAAAAATACTAATGCATTTGAACTCAAGAACAACACTGATAATTCTTGGACAGAAGCAGCTTATACAAAGCTCATTAAATGCAGCTATTTTATTCTCTTCTCCTCTCACATGTTCAAATAAAAGTGTTGTGGGCAAAGAAAACCATCTGGTAGCTACATGCATTTACGAAATGAGGAAAGCATTTTTAAATGGCGTTGCTAAACACGGAAAAGTGCTAGCAAATATTGGAACTCATAAACGGAGGTAAGTGCTGCTTCCAGCAGAGCCACTCCAGCAAACACGACGAGTGGGAGGTCTCCTGTCATGCACCAGAATTTATTTTTTTTTATTAACACATCGGCCGTTTCCCAACGAGGCAGGACAACCCGAAAAAGAAGAAACACTTTGATCATCACTCACTTGATCACTGTCTTGCCAGAAGCTTGCTCACACTACAGTTACAAAAACTGGAACATATATCTCCACCCGTCCTTCAGAGCACAGCACTGTACTTCCCACCTCCAGGACTAAAGTCAGGCTAACCGGTTTCCCTGAATCCTTCCATAAATGTTCCTCTCCTCACACTCCATTATTATTTATTATTATTAGTGGGAACATGAATTTCTTTTGCTTGTGAACATTCACTTGTTGATTACATTAATGGGTAAGCTTATAGAGGTCACACAACGCATGGAGAATGGGAAGTAATTAGTCTGATCAAAGGGGTGAAGCATTAAGACCCTCCCCCCCTCCCTCACCCCTTCTCTCTCCCCCCCTCCTCTCCCCCCCTCCTCCCAACCCCCTCCTCCCTCCCCCTTCCTACTGAACGTGTTTTACAACTGATATCATAACTAGAATGCAAAACATAAACATCTAGTTTTATCTGACTTGAAGACAAACACATATACGTCTCGCCTCATATTATATATATATATATATATATATATATATATATATATATATATATATATCTATATATATATATATATATATATTAAAGGATCATGTATGTGTTTAGAATATTTCTTAATAATTTAAATCGTCAAATTTCTTGTAGCTTCGTCATATTTGCTTAAGAGATGAGTCCTCTGGGAAATTAAAAGACCAACATTTCCAATCATAACTTGAGGGTGATGACAGTCACCGTCTCAGCAGGATGCTGGTGCTTCCCCCATCCCGGGTATTCTGGCTGCTGTACTCTTCTACAACTGCTTACACTGGTGTACAACTGCTCAAACTGCTGTACAAATACTTCCACTGCTGTACAACTGCTCACACTGTTTTATATACTGCAATGTATTAAATTCTTTTTATTTATGATAATAAACCTAGCTGACATCAGGGAGAATTATATCAATTTTGTCTCAGGATGCTACCCACACCAGTCGACTAACGCCCATCGACACCATGCCCAGCTCTTCTAGGGTAGGGTAGGTGCCTGAGCTTGCTACCATCTGCAGCTCATAAGACTGCCATCCCCACGAGCCCCTTTGAGGCGGGATAGATGGCAGACCAGATGCCTAGCTTCTCTCTACGAGCCCCGTGAGGGCGGGGAATGTGGCTAGGCCTGGGGACACTTGGTCCCAAAGATGAGGAGGTACTGTACCTCCTCCCATGGGAGACTTAAGTCTCGAGACACTCCCCAGATAGGGAGCCAAGGCCGGGTCACCACTACTTGGAAAAGACCCGGGCCGGGAGAATACCGGCGAATAAAAAAAAAAAAAGACTAACGCCCAGGTACCTATTTTACTGATGGGTGAACAGGGACAACAGGTGCCTTATGGAAACACGTTCTGTTTACACCCATACCGGGATCGAACCACGGACTTCAGTGTGTGAACTGAGTGTGCTAGCAACCGAACTACTGGACACTTCATAAGTCACAATGTGTTACATCAAAGGTGTAAGTAGGACCGAAACGTCGTCATAAAGTTTTCTCTCCGTGTGCAGGTTATTTGTGTATTGTCCAGTCTCAGTCCTGTGCCTTTCTTGGTCTTTAGTTGTTAAAAGCTCTTCCCTATAAACACTCAGCCTGCTGAGAGGGGTTTTCTACTCACCTACTTTTGGTTGCATGGGTCAAGTCATAGCTCCTGGCTGCTTGCGTGCGTGCGTGTCTGTCTGTCTCTCTGTGTCTGTCAGAGAATGAGTTAACTGTTGATTATTAAACGCCTGACGAACGAGCACCAGATTAGGGGATGAGTCGCCGGACGGTGGAGCTGGAAGCCAGCGAGAGATCCATCACCATCTACAATAGCATCAAAAACCCATCAAAACTTCAAATTGCTCTTTGAAAACTCATGACTTCGAGATATTCCAATTTTAATTCCAGGGGCTATAATAATGTAGTGAAAATTATTCCTAACTTTAGTAAAAATATCAAGTTTAATGATGTCAGTGTCAGCGAAGTCACAAGTTATGAGGCGATTCAAGTTATTATTTTGCACAAAGATACAAAAATAAATAAAGCAGCCACAGTCCACTGAGCAAATAAAGCCGCTTCCTTATTGAAAACCTCTAGATTTTAAGAGTATAAACCAGGATTTGACAAAAAACATTTTGCAACTGAATTTTAAATGAATATTCAGCTTCTCTCTCTCTCTCTCTCTCTCATATATATATATATAATGTATATATACATTATATATATATATATATATATATATATATATATATATAATATATATATATATAATATATATATATATATATATATATATATATATATATATATATATATATATATATGTATATATATATATATATTATATAATTAGGAACTGATATACAGAATGAAAAGCTACCACCAACAAATAAACATATAATTAGTGTTGAGTAATTCAGTATATATAACTAGTAAAGTTTATTAACGGCTTTCACCTGCAAATGTAGTGTAACTGTCGTCAAATGATAGAATGAAAACGATAGTTGTGATCAGAATGATGGATCCCCTAGTACCACTGTCTTCCTACTCAGAAGTATCGTTTGTATATTTTTATGTTTAATAAAAAGTGTACTTGTGTTTCAGTACGATTGAATGGCTACTTGTCAATAATAAACACACATTAGCATCTTAAAGACAAGGGTACTTCCAAATGTACCTCAGGCTACAGATAGTATTATCACTACGGGTTTAGGGAATACATTGATATAACACCTATTTCAGGTCAATGGCTGAGTAGACGCCAGAGACATGACTCCCAGTGGTACGTTGGATGAGGGACTTTCAATGGCTGCCTCTGCTCTTCTTGTTCAGGCATCTAGATATTTTTTATTTGCTCTGGAGGAGGATCTCCAAATATTGGTACACTTGTGGTATGGGCTAAATTCGTATAGCTAGTCTCCAAGCCACCTGGTGATTGAATTGGTAATGGCCGCTTACCCGCTCGCCTCTCTGCCAAATGACCCGAGGCTCGAGCAATATCTAATCGCTGCTAATTAATATTGCTCCCAAAAGGAAACTATCTGATATAGTATTCTCCGATAATTTTGGTTATTCATTTACATGTTCTTTAAGCCTTCATGAATTGATAACAGTAATGACATGTTGGTATTTACATTTTAAATTAAACTCTTGTCCATGGATTCGAACATTTTACTTGTATATTTGTTATTTAAAAAATATATTAAAGCATAAGTGGAAAATTTCTGTTGCACGGAAAGCTTCCGATAAATATAGATAATAAATTGGGAATAATTATTTTCCGTACCATAACAAAAGAATGCCTTTTCTGAGAGGCTTCAAACTTCTAGCACTATTGTGTTCTGCTCGAAGGAAAGTTTACGTTGTTTTTGGACTGCGAGATTTTAGGTTACAATTTTTATTAAAGAAATTGCACTAGTATCCATGCAGTAACTAAGAAATATCTCGTTTGATAAGCTTCAAACTGTGTATCTTACTAGTAGGAAGGTTTTGATTGGTTTTGGGATATGTAAGTTCTAATCTCCCAGTTTTATTAAAGAAGTTGAAAGAAATAGAAATAGAAAACTATGGAATAATTCTTAGATACTGTTTATCTGATTGGCTTACAACTTATAACTCTGATTGGTTTATCGGACTGCATAGATGCCAGATTGTTCACTTTTATTTAAATCCCTGAGATTTGCAAACCAGCTGCCTTTACCTTTGATGAGTTTCGACAGTTTTTCTACACTTAGAGTCCGATCTTAGGCCAGGTTCGTCTGGTGCTTGCCTATTCAGCCAGACTGTTGCTGCTGTTGGCCCACTGGCCCACATATCCATTACAGTCTCCTTGATCTGGCACCTGCTGAAGATACTTGTCCTCTTGAAGACTTGTCCTAGCAGTATTTCTGATATCTTTTGAAAAGATATTGAATAGTTTGGGATCACGAACGTTGATACAATGTTCTCTTATTGTGCCCACTGCACCCCTGTTTTTCACTGGATTTATTTTGCACTTTCTCCCATCTCTCTCGCTCCAGTATGCTGTTATGGCAGTGTGCAGATTTGGGCAAAGGCCCTCAAGTACTCTTCAGGTATATATTATCATGTCTCTCTCTCCTCCCCTCCAGTGAGTACATATTTAAGATTGCTCTTACAGACTTCCACTCAGAGTTTCTTAATAATAATATAACAATTTTTACTTCTCCAAGCACATGATACAACTTAAATTCCATAAACGCAGCCACACAAGGAACAGAAGACAGTGCTTCATAAGTGTCTGCAGCAGTTAAATATTAACATTGATGATTTGAAGATGATCAAAGGAATAATTTAAAACTCGCTGCATTAAAACTGAACATCCAATTTCTCCAATAAAAAAAATGGCAAAGTTGTACCTGCGCAGCCCAAAACCAATCGGGAGTTTTCGCTAAGGAAAATGCAGTACACCAGCTGTGGAGGTTTATAAACAGAAGGGGCTTTCCTCTAGTTATTGGGAAGAAATATGACCGTTTAATAAAATTAGCAGAGTAACACGTAAATGGCCCAATAACATCACTAGAATTTCTATCAGAAAAATACACCAGCACGTTAAGTTTGAAGTTAATCAGAAGTTGCATTCTCAGAATTACCAGTTTAAGAATTGGCAAATAGGCACCTACCTGACCCAAGATCTATTCAAGAATATCTTTAAGATGCACCAGAGCTTAAAGTGTGTAAGAGATATTCTCAAGCTATTGCAGAGAATTGTGCAGATACCAAAATTCTTCCAGTGTTGTTTATAGTGCCTGACTGGGTTCACCTTTAGCGTCTGTTCGTATTTCGTGAGTTAATCTATGGTTTCAGGGCCTTTTGAGGGTGTGTAAGCTATGGGTACTAGAAACCATACCCCCGGCCGGGATTGAGAGTTTTGAGACTATGACCGCGGGTTCAATCCCGGCCGGGGGTATGGTTTGTTTGCAATCGTGTCATTACGATTTCTTGAGTTATGGGTACTAGGTTTGTTGGGTGTGTATATCTAAGATTCCAGAGCCTTTTGAAATTCTTATCTGCAGCTCCTGGACTTTTAAAGGTGGTTAATGTTTAAATCCTCGTCTCATGAGTGAGTCAAGCTGCAACTCCTCTGTTTCTTCAGTCATAATGTAAAGCTAGGTTCTTCTTGCCTGGGTTAAGGTGCAGAGAGCTGGTGTGATGTGATGCACAGGATATCTATCCAGGAAAAAGCAATGGTTAGACAAGTTGAATTTCTTTAGATATTTATGATTTCGTGAGTAACATACGTTTAATACACAACGCTCTTAATACTTGATTAATTAAAAGTTTATAAGAGTTAACTGTCTACTAAAAAGAATAACTAAAGCGTAATGAATTCTTGTTAATGCTCAATGATAACTCACATGGAGACCAATTAATCTCCTGAGTTGATCAGTTTATTTCGACCCCCTCCTGGGATCCTCTTCAGCAGAACTGCTGAAGAGGATCCCAGAAGGGGGTCGAAATATTCAAATCAATTAATCTCCTGAGTGTGTCTCCACGTGGATTATAGAGCAACTCCTAAAATGTTGAGCTCGACTCGCTTTCTAAAGCAGATGTACACTGTAGTATAGACAACGCTACGTTAATGTACAGAAGCACTCTCTCCTACGTCTCATTACTCCCATACACATCAACCCATCTTCATTTTACATCACT